>NW_027131772.1:0-280386 GCF_026122565.2 Emydura macquarii macquarii
TTCCAGGAGCGGGACAACTGGTAGGCAGGCTGATTGTATTCATTGTGTTGAGTTGAGCGGGCTCATCCAACTCCAGAAGCATGAAATGGTTGTCATGAGGCTTGGGGTTATACTGAGGGTGCATGTAAAGGCAGATTCTTGGATTCCATTATCTGCTCTGTGCCTTCGTTCACCTTTAGATTATAATCCCCCCAGACGCACCTGCAGTGAGCTACATGGAGAGAGGCCACAGGAAAAGATCAATGAATGTGCTTCAGCAGAGAGTTGGGCCAATCATAGAGTTTTCAGTGTTGAGGTAGCCTCCAAGACCTTGTCAACTTGGTTCCCCAAGAACTCCGTTCTGATCTCCGATCATCCAATCTTAGTTCTTTCTTGGCCTCCACTTAAACTCCATAAGTTAATCAGACTTGCGTGTGAGGGATGGGTGCAGGGCATACCCCAAATCCATACAATTATACAAATATTGGTACCTTGTATACAAGTTTAACCCTCTTCTGATACATACGTCCTCCATTTTACATTGTCTCATGCACTTTATGGTTGGTCCAGTTATTGTTCAGGCCCAGTTCATATACATCTCATGCCATGGGCGCCGGGTATGTAAGGCCAGGGAATGCTTGCTTTGCCTTTTCTTACAACCAGGCATGGTCCCATCCACACTCTGCCCCTTCGTGCTCTGTCCTGCTGGCATGGGCCTGGCAGCGGTGGCTCTGTCAACCGTTGCCTTTCCGCTGAAGCAGGCGGGGGCTAGAGTGCAGGTGGCTGCCCAGCCAGAGAGAGGGGCATCGCAACACCAGTGCAGACGGCCGCCTCCAGCTTCTCCAGGGCTGGGGCTGCTTAGCCTGCCCAGTGCTCAGGCCATCTGGCGCTCTGGTGCTGGGCTGGCCAGCCAAACCCATTGTGGGTTGGGGCAGGGGAGCGCTGGGGCGCAGGCTCTGGGGGTGCTTGGGTCACTCAGCACTGGTGCTGGGGTGCTCCACGGCACACACCCCACCCGGATCCGGAGAGCCTGGCTGGTCGAATGGGAGCTGTCCGGGCGGGGCTCTGATGGGAGAGGGTGGTGGATGGGGCTGGGCTTCAGGCAGAAGGGGCGGGGCCAGGGGATAGCCTCCCCAGCTAGACCGGCAGTTCTGACCACCTTGGTATCATGCTTTTTCTCCAAGCCACACGTACACAGCATATTTTAGTTAGTTTCTTCCTGTGTTTATTTGGTTTCCTCCCTGTCTGCATAGCCTCCTTACACACATTCTTAGCCACTGTTGCTGATATGATTTCTTGCTCCTGATTTCACACAGCTGAAATGAAGAGTTACAGTGAATTCATAGCAGATTTGTGGGACATTTTTGTGTTATCAAAGCTTGCCTTTTCACCAAAAGTCATGAATTCCGTGTCCTTGGCTTTTGGGTAGGGTGACCAGATGTCCCAATAATATCAGGATCATCCCTATATTAGGGGCTTTGTCTTATATAAGCAACTATATCCCCTTCCCCCCCACACCAAAAAAAAAAAAAAGAGTCCCGATTTTTCACACTTGCTACTTTTGGGACCCACTTAACATGGTTATTTTGACGTTTGCCTTATCCTGGATTCCTGTAGCCTGCTCAGACCTAGTTAAACCTATGTGTGAGCACTGAGAATTTCAGAGTCAAATCTGGGTCAAAGATTTCAATTTTTCCAACAAATCAAACAGTCGGGGGCAAAAGCTTGTTTCAATTATTGCGTAACATTTCTGATAATAAACTTACAGAGACTTTGAAAGAAAAAGTTGTCTCTAATGAAAAAAAAAATCAAAACATTTTGAAAATGTCGACATGAGACATTGCGATTATTTAAATGATTATTTATAGGTTTTAATTAGTTTTCCAAATAGAAAAAATAGACCAGATTCATCCTAATACGCCAAGAGAGTTAGGACAAAAGGAGGTGAGGGGAACAACATATCTATCTTCAGGACCGGCGGTAATGATAGAGCTTTAAAAAGTCAGCCCAAATTGCTTTACATTTTCGGGTGCGCCCATTCTGCGGAACGCCAGTCATTCAATTGCTGCCAGATCAGCCCTATCGCTGAGCGAAGCATCAATGTTTGGTGGGATTTGACTTTTCCATTTTTACAGGATTCGGTTTTTAGCGACCAGAGCTTCGTGTGGAACCAGGTTGCCTTGTCCCCAGGCAACCTCCAGCTGTCAGGAAATATATCTGAGGATGAAATGTAAAGGAGAGGGGCCACTGGAGGCGAATGGGGCTAAGGGCTGGGAAGGTGCAGCAGGAGGCTTGGGCATGGATGGGGGACACCAAGGGTTATCCCCATGCAGCACACTCTCTCCCTTCACCCCTCCTTTGACTTACCCAATCTGTTTGGTGCAGTGGGCAGCAGTTAGCACCCACTTCCGGTCTATCAGGCTCCCGCCACAGTAGTTTCGGCCGTTCCTGAGGAGAGCCACCTGGTAGGGCCGTGAGCCGATGGGGCAGGGTCCCCCCCCAATGATCCGCGGTTCCTCTCCCTCTGATGCTGCAATGGAGAGAAAGCATCCGCAGTAAGCGGAGTGACCATCAGCCATGGCCGTACAGATTAGCCAGTGGCAGGATGACCATGAGATGTTACTTGCACCCGGCTGTGCAAAAGAACAAGGCGATCGGAGGATGGACCTAGTGAGGTATTTCCGGCCATGATCGGGACACATTAATTCACCCATGTTCCAGAAAGAGGAATTCCAACTGGAACAGGTGTAGAGAAGGGTGCTAGAATGATTAGGGGGACGAAGTGCCGATCTTACAAGGGGAGGCGGAAAGAGCTCGGCTTGTTTTCACCTAAAACAAAGGCTGAAAAGGGATCTGATGGCTCTCTGTAAATGCAGCGGGGGAAAGAGCTAGAGGCAACATTGGCACACGAACAAATGGGGATAGAGTGGCCATAAATAAATCTAGGCTGAGAATGAGAAGATGGTTACTAAATATGGGAGGAGGGGGGTTGTGGAACAGGAGTGGGGGGCAAAAATACTCATTAGTTTGAAGATGGAACTCAATATGTTTATATGACAGAGTTGCCCCAGAATGATAATACGTTCCAGAATGATATTTGCCTTTTTTGTAGCTGCATCACATTGTTGACTCATTTTCAATTTGTGATCCACTGTCACCCACAGATCCTTTTCAGCAGTGTTGCCACCTAGCCAAATATTCCCTGTTTTGTAGTTGTGCGGTTGATTTTCCTTTCCTAAGTGAAGTACTTTGCAGTTGTCTTTACGGAATTTCATCTTGCTGAGTTCAGAGCAATTGTCTAATTTGTCAAGGTCATTTTGAATTCTAATCCTGTCCTCCAAAGTGCTTGCAACCCCTCCCAGCTTGGTGTCACCCACAAACTTTAGAAGTGTATTTTCCACTCCATTATGCAAATTATCAATGAAAATATTAAATATCCAGACACAGGACTGAGTTCTGTGGGACACCACTAGATACACACACCAAATTTGACAGTGAAACTTTGATAACTACTCTTTTAGTATGGTGTTTCAACCCGTTGTGCACCCACATTCTAGTAATTTCATCTAGACCACATTTCCCCAGTTTGCTTATGATCATGTCACATGGCACTGTGTCTAAAGCCTTTCTAAAATCAAGATATCTCTCATCCACTGCTTCCTCCCCTCTGCTAGGCCAGTAACCCTGTCAAAGAAGGAAATTAGGTTGGTTTGGCACGATTTGTTCTTGACAAATCCATGCTGGCTATTCCTCATAGCCCTATTGTCCTCTAGGTGCTTACAAATTGATTGTTTAAAAATTTGTTGCAGTATCTTTCCAGGTATCAAAGTTAGGCTGCCTGGTCTTTAATTTCCCGGGTCCTCTTCGTTCCCCCTTTTAAAGATAGGTACCATGTCTGCTCTTCTCCAGTCTCCTGGGACCTCATCTGTCCCCCCAGGAGTTCTCAAAGATAATTGCTACTGATTCTGAGATTGCTTCAGCTACTTCCTTAAGTTAAAATTCCTTAGAGTGAATTTCATCAGGCCCTGCTGACTGGAACACATCTAACTTAGCTAAATATTCTTTAATCTGTTTGTTAGAAATAATCAAACATGTTGTCCTGGGGGCGGATTGGGGAGATGGAACCCTTTATTGCCTGCTCGTTCCACCTCCACGCCACGAGTGAGCAATGAGGGGGTTACTTTACAATTCTTTTAACCATAGCAGTATGTGAATGTGTACATTTCCAGCAACTCCCCATACACCCTTATTTGGTTACATTGACCCCTATAAAATGAATATTAACAACTACATAATGAATTCAATTATACCCGCCCCTGTTTGTTATTTACAAGCTTACCATACAGAGGTCAGGCACATAACCTTAAAACCTATACATTTTACACTAACATTCTTTAAAGTAAAGGCATGCCAGGGGGAGGAAGAAGATAATGGTTTTTCCACCCACCAAGGCCTTGTACAGGAATGCCGATAAACGTATCCCCTGCCCAGATGGCAGGAAGGGAGGAGAAGAAGAGAGATAACAGACTCTAACTGAAATTCACAGAAACAAGATATGCCCTCACCATGACCCCATTCCCTGTAATTTAGGCCTGGCCATTTGTCCAGCTTTTAACTCTTTACTCTCCTACACTGTTCTTTCCCTATTTTGGCTTGCGTTCCTTCCCCTTTGTTGTTAGTATTAAATGTGTTGAGTATTTGGTGTCCATTAACTTTTTTAGTTACAACTGAAGCAAAATAGGCATTAAATAGCTCAGCTTTCTTGATGTCATCTGGCATTAGCTCTCCTTCCCTGCTAAGTAGAGGACGTACGCTTTCCTTCGTCTTGCTCCCAATGTATTTAAAGAACTTCTTTTTATTGCCTTTATGTCCTTTGCTAACTCATTTTGTGCCTTAGATCTTCTGATTTTGTTCCTACATGTTTGTGCTATTCTTTTGTTCTTTTCCTTAGCACTTTGTCCATATTTCCACTTTTTGTAGAACTCCTTTCTTATTTTCAGGTCATTTAAAGAGCTTCTGATGGAGCCATTTTGGCCTCCTCCTATTCTTCCTATCTTTCCTTCTCATTGGGATAGTTGGAGTGGTGCCTTTTATATTGTCTCCTTGAAAAACTGCCAGCTGTCCTGAACTCCTTTTTCCAGTAGATTTTCTTCCCATGGGATTTTACCTACCAGTTCTCTGAGTTTGTTAAAGTCTGTTTTTTGAAATCCATTGTCCTCATTATACTGCTTTCACTCCTTCCTTTCCTTAGAGTCATGAAATCTGTCATTTATCGTTTCATGATGACTTGCACCCAAATTGCCTTCCACCTTGAGATTTGCTGCCAATTTCCCCCTGTCAGTCAGAATCAAGTTTAACATACTCATAACTTCTGTGGATTGGGAACCTATAACCGTGTCTCTCAACCTTTCCAGACTACTGTATCCCTTTCAGGAGTCTGATTTGTCTTGCGTACTCCCAAGTTTCACCTCTCTTAAAAAGTACTTGCTTACAAAATGGGACATAAAAATACAGAAGTGTCCCAGCCCTCTATTACTTAAAAATTGCTGACTTTCTCATTTTTACCATATAATTATAAAATACATTATTTGGAATATCAATATTTTTCTTACATTTCAGTATATAGAGCAGTATAAACAACTCATTGTCTGTATGAAATTTTAGTTCCTACTGACTTTGCTAGTGCTTTTTATGTAGCCTATGTAAAACTAAGCAAATATCTAGATGCATTGATGTACCCCCTGGAAGACCTCTGTGTACCTCCAGGGGTACATGTACCCTGGTTGAGAACCACTGATCTATTACATACACTCACCATTGAGTTAAATTTGCTCGTTCCTTTTGCAACTTCCCATACCCATGTGTCCTTCATGAATGAACTTTAAAATCCTGGAATTTTTGTTTGTTTTTTTTCTCTGAGGATAAATGGAAGCTTAACACACTTCCCTTGGAGGGGAACGTTTTCTGCCACTGAGGGTTTATCTGTTTAGGCATGAAATGCTTTTTCCATCCAGAGTGTAGAACATGCATCATGGACTCCACTATCTCTTCCTCTGTGGTAGCATGTAGTCACATATCCCACATGTGAGGTGACACACTAGCTGAGAATGTTGATGTGGAAGTCAACCTTGGATTTGGTTTCTGGAGCATGGCCTTGGTGGGTCACATTTCAGATCTTGGCCAATGCATCATCCTACAATGATTTGACTTCCTGATGCGTGTTTTGGAAAGATTCCATTTAGTGATTTCCAAGAAAGAGAACAGGGAACGATAGGTCATTTTAACAATGTTCAAACCGTTCTCCAACCACTTTTTGAAGCGCTCTCGCGCCTTGGCAGCAGGAACTTGAAATTTTGCAAAGAAAAAGCCCTTGAGTCGGAGGTGCCCTGCACTATTCCCATGAAAATTCATCCAGATTTGGTCAAATTAAAAGCCTCCGGAAATCACAATTTACACATGCTCAATAGAATAGGGGGTTGGTCAGTGATCAGGGTTTCCTGGCTCTACCACAGCACAAATATTTAAAGGTGTCAAGCTTTTTAGAGTGGAACATTTTCCCATTGGAAAATGTCATTTTGCCAAAGTCAAAAATTTCCATGGGAACATGTTGATTGTGATGCAAATTTGTTAAAAAAAAAAAAAGATCAAAGTAAAACGGTCTCCTGTAGGGGTTGGGCTCCACAATCAAACTACATCTTCCATGATGCCTCACAACCTGGAACTCCCATGATGCACTAGCATCTCCACACCAAGAGGTGCATGGTGTTTCATGAGATAGGCAATCTGACCAGGGCATTGGACCTTATCCAAAAAGGCCATTTTGGTTTGTCTTATCAAAGTAATTTTTTGTTCACATTTGCTTTAAAGACTTAACATTATGTTACAAATGGTGCTATATAAAAGTTATATATTTTTATACCTGCTTTAAATTTAAAGCCATTGAAATCTCGATGAAAAAGACTTATTTTTCCACCCCAAAACACGTTTTATTCATTCATTCATTCGTGTCAGAATTCTTTCTTTTTGCCCTGATTTGAGACGAACACAGATTGTGAAATCATGGCTCCCTGCCAGCTCTACAAATAATAGAGAATAATCAGACACGAGGCCTGAATATATTAATTCCCTTTCGCAACCTTAGTGACGGGAATCAATAATGGGACTGCCAGGAAGGTGGCTTTTCATAACCAGCCACCCACCTTAAGCACCGTCTGGAAGACATTCCTGCCCTGAAATTGCAGAAACTTCTCACCCAACCCCACTTTGGGATCTCTTGTGACTTTTTTTCCTACCTGCTGCCCCAGCCACGAGCATTGCAATGATCAGCAGCTCCATGGTGGTTGTGGTGATGGATACGGTAGGAGTCTTCGCTGTCGTTATTGCACTGAAAGATATTGAAAAGGAATCGCTGGGCATAGGTGTCTTGAGGAGGATGGATGGTCTCGCGAATAAGGTGCTGACTTAGGATTTAAGGAAGCCAGGCTCTTTCCCAGACTCCCATGAGCAAGCAGTTTCTCTGTGCCTCAGCTATCCTGACTGTACATGAGGAGGAGAGCCCTGCCGTACTGGGGGAGGATAAATGTACTGTGGTAGTCTGATGGCAATGGGGGCCCACTCTCCCCCAGGGGCATTTTCCATGAAAAGATCTGATCTGTTGAGGGGGGAAAAACCTCAATCCAGATGAAAAAGATTTCCATGCGCTGCACTGAGCCCACCCCTCTCCTCCAAGCTCCGCTTCTAACGTATCACCCCAATAACAGATGCAAGCGCACCCCCCATAACCAGTCTACTAACAAAGAAATGAATAGATTTAAGGCACTGATCTGGCCCTCATCACGGTTCCATCTGAGCATCTCATCATCTTTACCGTACTTGGAGAGGTAGAGCAGGGCTATTATTCCCTTTGTACAGATGGGGAAACTGAGGCAGAGAGAGACTAAGCGATTGGGCCAAGGCCATACAGGAAGGCAGCGGCAGACCAGAGATTAGAAGCCATGTCTTCCGAGACCCAGCTGAGCAGCCGAACCGCCAAGCCCTCTGTCTATACTGAATGCCCTGTGCCATGCCCCACAATCCCCCGAATAACAGAGCAGTGTCCCCATGACATCCCATTGTCACTCCAAAACAGAGAGATGCCCTAAGTCTCCCCTTAATCCCCCAACAACAAAGCAATGCCCCCTGGTATCCCAGAATCACCCCAATGACAGAGTGATGCTCCCTGGCACCCATAATCAGTCCAATAACAGGACAATGCCCCAAGCCATCACTCTACGTCGCTCCCCAAACCACAGCCATCTCCTTCCCACCCTGCCGCATGACCCCCCACCCAGTCAGGCTTCCTGACAACCGGGGCTGGACTGTCCCTGCTTCACCTGTAGCTCCTGCTTGTGGCACCCGGGAGCGGAAGAGCCTCAGGCAGTTGTGTCTTGGACAAAGCCAGGAATCCTTTCTCTGGGGTGGGATACTTTATATGCCAGGGAAATGGGCTGTTCCTTGTGAGTCAATAAGTGATTGCCACGTCTGGGGAGCTGCCCCACATGTCGGCAACCAGGTGCCTCCCTCCACCCTCACACTCCTGGCTCTGGTACATCAGGTTTTGTGGAGCTGTGGGAGCAAGGCAGCCTTTGTTCCTGCCTCTCTCCTTCGCAGGGGCACGCAGCAGGAATTAGCCCTGGGAACGGTGCCTTCTCCATTGCTGAAAGTGACTCCCTGAGCCTGCCGCTCTGTCTGCTGCCACCAGAACAAGGGGGTGCAGAAATCGGCGAGGGGGCCAGAAAAGAGCCACGAAGGCTGGGGGGAGGAAGGGCCTGAGGGCTTGTCCTCACTTGAAATGCCACAGCAACAAATTGGCCCATTGGCGTATCCAATCCACCTCCCCAAGAGGCAGGAGCTGGGTGGATGGAGAATTCTTCCATTAAGTAATGCGGTCTACACCAGGGGTTAGGTGGGCTTCACTACGTCGCTTGGGGCTGTGGATTTTTGGATGGAAGCCTGGCTCTGAGACCTCTGCCCACCCTCCGAGCGATGTAGCTGGGTCAACTTAACTTTTTAGCATAGACCTGGCCTGTGCAGTGTGTGACTAAGAGTTTGATCTGCTTTGTTGTTCAAAGAGAAAAGCGAGAGGTGGCTCGCTCACGCTGTGTACATATCTTCACGGGGAGAAAATCCTGGGTGCTGATGGGCTCGTAAATGAAAGAGAACAAGAGCCAGTGGCTGGAAATTAAAGGCAGACACGTTCCAGTGAGGAACGAGACACTATTTCTTCCCAGTGCGGGTTGATTAACTGTTCCCTGATGGATTTGCCGTCATTGATGGCTTCCAATGCGGACCGGCTGCCGTTTTGGGAAAATGCTGGCAAATGCTGATTGGACTCAATACAGGGGGAAGTGGGAGAATGTCTCCAACATGTGGTATACAGGAGGCCAAAAGAGACGATCTCAAAGTCCCATCTGGCCTTAGAATCTATGAGTACATCTACCTTGCTATGAAAGGCCCTTGGTATGGCTATGGCTGGCTGAAAGGTTACAGGCTGTGGGCCAAACAGAGCCGGGGTGGGAAACACCACACAGGCATGGTGGGTGTCTCAGAGCCTGGGCTCCATCCTGAGCGGGAACGTCTACGTTGCTATTTCTAGCCCGGCAGCCCAAGGCCTGTGAGCCCAAGTCGATCTATCCAGGATCTGATACTTAATGCCGCACGTTTTGAACTGCAGTGTAGATGCACCTGACGACTCTGTGAGATCAAAGCCGATACAAGAACTTGTATTTTTCAGGCAAGGTGTAATTGAACTGTGGAACTCACTGCCACAGAAAGCTCTTGAAACCAAAACCATCACAAGATTCAAGAAGAGAGTGGAATAACAGGAATGATCACAGTTTGTGATTACAAGCAAATGAGTGGCTGGCACTATCAAACTTCCTCTTTCAGGGTTTGAATTTGTCTCTAATTATTAGAAAGCAGGGTGAGGATTAATGTGTGGTGGGGAGGGCAGATTATCTCCCTTCAGCCACTGCAGGGGGTCTCACATCTTCCACCGAGAGCTGTCAGTGATGAGATTCTAGACTAGATAGTGCGATTGTGTTTTTTTAAAATAAGCCTTGGATTCTCTTAATTTGTTTTCTGGTTTCAATCTGTTCATTAGATCCTTATCTGGACCTCATCACCATGGTATCTGGGCACCTCATGCTCTTTAATGCATTTATCCTTGCACACTCTGTTGCTCCCTTTGTTAGGGTTAGGGAGACCAAATAGCAAGTGTGGAAAATCAGGGCAATTCTTTTTCAGGAGGAGTGGGGCATAGCTGGGTACATAGGACAATCTTGTGATGATCCTGATAATATCAAAACATCCAGTTACCCTAGTTAGGGTGGGGAAGGGGATGATTTTCCCATCCCATGAGGCTGTTCAAGATTTCAAAGTTTCCGTGTCCCCAAAATCTTGCAAAATGTTGCCACCTGAGAAAAGAAAACCAAGACCATTTTGATTTGGGTCGGTTGAAACATTTCATTAACAAAAAATTCTAACGTGTTCATTTTGCTTTCACCTTTTAAACTCATTTAAATAAAAAAAAAGAAATTCAATCACATTTCAAAAGGGTTTCGAATACATCGAGCCAGGAAGTTTTGACAATATTACAACTTCCCCTGCTCAAAGTTTTTTTGAGCTGGGAACGTCACTGAAACACCTGTCCCATAAACAGTTTTGATGCCTTGGCATTTTAGGGAAGAGAAATTCCCATCCACTCTACCCATTTTACCGATAGGGAAATTGAGGCAGAGCGCGAGCCTGAATGCCTTGTTGAAAGTGTCACAGGTAGTTGGGTGTGGGTCAGGAATTGAATCAAGGCCTCCCACACTCCTGGATGATGCACAGCACTGAAATGTCCCTTCTCCATGCTTTTAAGGGGAACGCAAGTCACATTTTCAAGCTTTCCTTTGGAATCACAAGGGCTGGCAGTTTCCCTCTTGTTTTGATTCAGGCCAGTCACAAGACTTCAGCAGCTGGAGCTTGAAGCCTAGCACCAGCTATCAGGAGAGCTGGCAGCACTGCTTCTTGGGAATGTCTGCCGTACCCAGACGGGCTGGCTTGCCACATGTGGCAACTCCTCTGCGCTCCAGGCTGGTGTGAGGGCCTGTAATGACAGGACTATGCAGGTCTCTCTATGGGGCAGGAGCTGCTCTGAGTAACTGGCACATGTCTGGCTCCCCAGACTGGTGCTGTGCCACCCTGGTATCGACATTGCTATTGGCTGCTCGAGGGAAGGGTTAAGTTGGTTCTGCGTCTGGATGGCGCCTGGTGCTGGGATACTGGGATACTACCGTAATACACCTAATAACTGACAATGTACAGCACCTAGCACAAGGGGTTATGGTCTATGTCTGGGGCATCTAGCTGCTACCGTAATACACCTAATAAATAGTAATGTACAGTGAGTAGTGTAGTGGGGTCATGGCCTACATCTGAGGCTCCTAGGTGCTACCGTAATACATCTAATAAAATAATAACATACAGTGCGTCGCACAAATGGGGTCCTGATCCATTCTCCGATGTGCTCCCGTAATAGGAAATGCTGAGCACAGAGGGGTGGCCTAACTTCTGCCATTGAGAGGGTCTTATGCATCTATTTCCATTCATGCATGTCAGCTATGAGCACTCTCCTGGCATTAGACACTTAAGGCATTTTGTTCCCCATGGAACCCCAGTCGAGGCGCTCCCTGTTGACCAGTGGCTCTCATCTTGGATCTGGGGCCCACAGTTCAGTGCCCCCTCTACTTTCTGTGAAGAATGGATTTGAATGCGGGTTTTCTGTCTTCTACGAGAGCCCCTGCATCCTGACCAGCTTGCAAGATTCAACTCTGGCTCCCCACTCTCCGTAATCCATGGCACTAAGAAATGCAGCTCAGGGAAACAAAGGCTAAGTTTATTATCAAAGAACAGAGATTCAAGCGATAGAGAGTAAAATCTCAGGAAGCAAAGGTTACAGGAAAAACCAAATCATAGCTTGGTTCCTGGAGCCGAAACACAACTCACAAAACTTTCTCCCGTCTCCTGCAGGATGGCTTGCCCCATGTCCTTTCTCCAGCGTTTGCAGCCAGGTTGGCCGAGATCTCCTGTAGCCGGAAGGGGTGGTCCCCCTCTGAGGAGGACCCAGAGAGGGAGCCAGACCCACCCTGGCTGACAGAGGCCTGCCCCAGGGGAAGCCCTGACCAGAAGCAAGGGAGCGGGTCTAGGCTTTTAAAGGCCCCAGTGGCCCCACCTGACTGGAAGCAGGGGGGTGGAGCTAGGCCTTTAAGAGCCAGGCCGGTGAACTCAGTTGGGGAGAGACGGCCGAAGGGGAAGGACGTGTCTCCTCCTAAGCTCCTAGCTAAGGCTGGGCCGGGGAGCTGTGCTGAGAGGGAGTGGCCGGCCTTAAACCTAGCCTGGGGATCGACAGAGGTCTCCCCCAGGTACCCTACGGCCTGGGAGTTGGAGGAGGGCCCACCAGACGCCCCCACGGCCTGGGAGCCGGAAGAAGGCCCATCGGGGCTCCTCGCTGACTACGAGCCTGAGGAGAACCCCCCGGAGACACCCGGGGCCTGGGAGCCGGAAGCGGATCCGCCGGAGCAATACCGAGCCTGGGACCCCGAGAACTTACCGGCCCTGCCCGAGGCCTGGGGACCGCAGGACCTGGAAGAGCTGCCCTCTGAAGATGAGCCCATGGAGCTGCCCGAGCTGCCACCTGTGGAAAAGGAGGGCCTAGCAGGTCTACCACACCTCAGCGACCCAGAGGAGGCAGGTACCGGGGGTTTCGGGGAGGAAGAAGCCCAGGGATAGCCGCACGTTAGTGGCTGAGTCGGGGCAACCCGGGTGGCGTGTTGCGGTGGGAGCCCCGCCGACCCAGTGGCAAACGCCGTTGCCACTGCCAGGGCCCTGGGCTGGGAAGCAGTGGAGACGGGCGGGCCTGCGTCCCCCTCCCCCCTTCCCTGTCCTCCGTGAGAAAGCCTTCCCCGCCGGGCCGTTCCAGAGAGCGGCTTGCTGCCGTGCCAGCCCTGCCTGAGGGCCTGGCTTTAGACTGCTTGCCGTGCCAGCCCTGCCTGAGGGCCTGGCGCTAGGCTGCTTGCCCTGAGAAGGGCACAAGACTGCTCCCGGTGAGAGGTAGCCGGGAGGAGTGGTCCCCCTCTGAGGAGGACCCAGAGAGGGGAAAACCCGGACGCTGCTCCCTGGTTCTAGGGGCACGTCCACATCTCCCTTTCATAAGATCACACCGGCTGGCAGCTTCTCTTCACAGGTTGAAGGATGCCAGGGTGTTTCTCTGCACCTCCCCCACCCCAAATATACCACAACAGGGTTTTGATGATCACCTGAAAATAGGGTCCCGCTGTTTACTTGTTAGCATATATATATATATATATATATATATATATATATGGCAAGAATTGTATATATATATATATATAGCACGTATAGCTGGATAGAAAGCTGGATAGATCATCGGGGTCAACAGGTAGTGATCAACGGCTCAATGTCTAGTTGGCAGTTGGTAATAAGCGGAGTACCCCAGTGGTCAGTGCAGAGTGGTAGATACACTGGAAGGTAGGGACAGGATCCAGAGTAACCTAGGCTATGTCTACACTGACAGCGGCAAAGTCGCAGCCATGAGATGGACTTATCTGGATCGACTGAGCGGTCAGTGAAGACCCAGAATCCCGCACTTAGGATGAAAGAATCCCATGCACTGCTTCAGACCGGGGACCGACTGGCTAGGCAGCAGTTCTGTGGAAAGGAACCTGGGAGTTGCAGGGGACAGGAAGCTGGATATGAATCAACAGCGTGCTTTTCCATAAGTACATCTCACAATGATTAATCATGACCAGTGTGATGCAGACTTCTGGTAGAGAGACCTTCCATGACCTCTTCCATGTCTCTACGTCATTTGCTGCTGCTTCCATCTGCTCTTTGGTGTTGACATCAACTGTTCTGCCATCCCTGCTCAGGGTTGTTCTTAAGCTATCCCGGGGGTGACCGTCTTTCCTCACACCCCTTGGTTTCTGCTTGATGGCTTCACGTGCGTTGGCATCCAGAGACCATGCCCCAGATATGTCCCCCTTTTCTTCGGATTCCGGTGGAAACAAGCTGCTGGTTGCTGATTCCTCCCATCCCTTCATTAGCAAAGAAGTGTTTCCAACCAGTGCTCAGCCCTTATTTTCAAAGGTGACTAGTTTCCCGTCTTACGTTATGGTAGAACTCCGGCTCTTGCAGCCTTGTGTTTGTGTGACCCAAGGACCTCTAGAGGCTAACTGTCAAAATTTCTTTAAAATAAACAAAACTTGAGCACACATAAAAATAGCCAAAATCCAAACAAAACATTTTGATTTTGATGAAAGTGAAAGTTTCATTTGACACGGAACCTGTTTCTTCAATTCAGTGAAAAATTAAAACATTTTCATTTTGGGTCGAGCATGAAACAAAGCCCTTTCCTCCCCCCACCTTACAAAATTGCCAACAAACTGAAAACTCCATTATTTGCTTGTCTCTCTCCTACAGAAGAGGTAGTTAGGCTCCTAAATGCTGTGATGTCTAGGGGAGTTGGATGCCAAAATATCTTATGTTTCTGTGGGAGTTAGGTACTTAAATATCTTTCAATTCTATGGGAGTTAAGGCTGTAAATACCTTTTCAAGGGGAGTTAGAGCCTAATACCTTTGAGATCCAGGGGAGTTAGGCGCTCAATACCATGGAAGCTCTGGGCCTTAACCCAGGTAACCCAGCTTCCCGCATGGCGCATTCTAGCCAGGCCCAAGAAGCCCAGAGAGTTATTTTGAGCATCTGCATTATCGAGTGTGACCGGCTCCCCGTTTCGGTGCCTTACATGGGTGACACTTATTGTGTGGGTGGAGCTCGGACAGTCACATCTGGCTCTTTCTCCCTGGCCTGGCAAGGTGGCTAGGAGAGTTGTCAAACTAAGAGCCTCCTGCTCTGCTTCAGCAGGAAGGTGTTTCTTTGGGGCCATGAGCCTGGTCCCTCGCCGGCGGTGGAGGGGGAAATAGAATGCGTGTTTCTCATTGTATACTAGTGCTCTAACCATTGGTCCACCTATCCCTTCTGAGCCCTTCAGGAAAACCCCCAGCAGCTCACTTCCCCTTTCCCCAGCCATCCCATCAGCCCCATCCAGCCAGATTCCTTCCCAGCGGGATCCCCCAGATCCTTTGCTAAGATAGGACTCTACAACGCTAGTTTTAGGGCTGGGAAATGACGGGGACTGTTTGGTATGAAAATAAGTGATTCGCTCCTGGCTAATTTTGCTTATTTTGGTTGGAAGTATTCCTGGAGGTTTCATCACATGACCTAACCTTTAATGAGAGGTTCCTCTTTAATTCCTGGAGACTTCAAAGCAATCCTGGAGAGTGGGCGACTCTACTCCAGGCTGTGTTGGGAAACGAGCGACTCCTCGCAGTGGCACGGCTGGCGAAAGAGGCTGTGTTGCTGGGCAGCATTTGATACAAGTGACTCTTGAACTGCCGGCAACAGTGGGTGCTTAACTGATGTCTGAACCCTTGGGTGTCCCCTCGGGACAATGGCGGGGACCACTGAAAGATGAGCAATTGTTAGAAAATGTCCATTGGGCTGTCAATCTACCCTGAACTAATCCTCTAGACCCCACTCCCCTCCCAGGGTCAGGGACAGAACCCAGAAGTCCTGGCTCCAAACTCCCCTGCTCTAACCACTAGACATGACTTCCCTCCTAGAACCAACGATAGAACCCAGGAGTCCTGGCTCCCAGCCTCCCATTTTAAACCAATAGACCCCCCCTTTCTGCCCACAACCAGGGACAGAGAACCCAGGAGTCACTTGATGGGAGATCTCAAAATTTTTGCTTTTCCTGCCAATTGGGACTGAAAACAGATGTCCACGTGTCAGCATTTCCTGACGAATGGAGATGCTGAGTCTGACCCGCGTGAGTTATTTCTCTGGATGAAAAATGTTTGTTGGCTTTTTGCAAAACAACAGGCTAGGCATGGATATTGTGCTGGAAATGTTTGCCAATGGCTTGCAGAGGGTGAGTTATCAGGACGTAGTGCCAGGAAGCTTTTCCAGTCACAGGGCGTGGGCATCGTTCCCTCATCTCATCCTGGTTCTCCTGGCTATTTAAAAGACACTTCATGCTTCCTTTCAGCAGGTGTTTGTGAAGGACCCTGTTTTGTCATAGATTTTAATGATCGCAAGGAAACTGTGATCCATCCATCCTACCCTCCTGCGTAGCGCAGACAGGAGAGTGTTCCCCAGGGATTCCTGCCTCCAGACCAGATCTGGCTGTTGAGCTAGAGCATCCTTAACTCCACCTCTTGCTTGTGTGCCCTTAACTCCGCCCCTTCATGGCTTTAAAGCCCATATCTGGTGGGTGAGCTGGAGTGGAGCTTTGTGTGTGCCAGAGAGATGCCTTATCTCAATGCAAAGACTCTGAGGGATGGAGAATCTGCCCTGTCCCTGGGAGTCAGTTCCCCACCCTGAGGAAAATCTGCCCCTTATTTCCAGTCTGGATTTGTCCGGCTTCAGCTCCCAGCCTTCAGCTTTCACTCTGCCTCTGTCTGCTGGGTTAAAGAGCCCTCTGCTCCCCGAAATCTCCTCCCCAGAGAGGTGCTGATAGACTGGGATCAAGTCCTCTCTTCCCCTTTCTGGGAGAAACTCCCTCATGGGCAGACTGTCAAGGAAGCCCGCCCCGCCTGGGGGCCAGGGCTAGAGACTCATAGGCAGTGAGTTTATTCCCCTAGACCAAGGTGCTGTGGCCTTCCTCGGAGTCTGGGCCCGAGGAAGGATCGCGATAGCCCCGGCTGGATTGTACCACCAACCTACACCCTGGAGCCTGGGGATCGTGCCCCCCAGGATTGCCACACGGCCGGGGATGTAAAAGAAGGCTCATCGTGGCGGAAGGCAAGCGAGCGAGAGCTCCCAGCGCCATGCTGTGTCTTAAGGCTTGTTGCTACGGCGTGGCAAGCAAGGGCAGGTGAGGTCTGGAGCTCCAGCTTGACGCTGCAATGTCCTGACTGCTGTTTTTAGCACGCTAACTCGAGTGCGTTTCCCTGGGCTGAGAGACACCAGCTGCAGTGTAGACAGACCCAAAGTGGGAGAATAGACAAGCCAGTAGGGTCAGTCAGTGAGGGCTTTAAGAACAGTTGGACAAACGCCTGTCAGGGATGATCTAGGTTGACGGTTCCCAACCTGCCGTGCTGGATGCCCTTGGGGGGGCACCAAAGATTACAGGGGGTTCATGAGGCTTCAGTAGTATTGAGGTCATTTAGCCCCATGTGCAGGCCGGAGCAGAGGAGCAGCCCCCCCACAACCCTGCACCAGCCGGGCGCCCGGCCAGAGAGGAGCAGCCCTGTGCCGGTGGGGGCCAGGAGGAGTCCCCGCCAACCCGCCATGGCCCGCCTCCATTACCTGCAGTCCATGGGGGATGGGAAGAGGCGGGGTCACATGGGGCGGGCAGTGGCGGCTGCACCAGGGAAGGCTTAGCTTCTTACTCAGGTAAAAGTCATTGATTATTATTATTTATGTAATTTAGTGGTCTTATTATCTTTATATGTGTTTAGAGGGGTTATATGTGTTTATGGCCAGTGAGTGGGTGAGTTGGGTGGGGGGGTGTTTTACCTAGTGTTAACTAATGGGGCTTTCACTCAGAAAGGTTGGGAACCACTGATCTAGGTTTACTTTGTCCTGCCTCAGTACAGGGGGCTGTACTTGATGCCCTCTCAACCTCCCTTCCAGCCCAACTTTTCAAGATTCTACATGGGAAAATTGACCAGAACAGTTCCCCCATGTGGACACGCTTATTCCGGGATAAAAGTGCCTTTTCCAATTTAGCTTAATCTCCTTGGAAACAGAGCTGGGCAAAATACTCCATGTCTGACCTGTCTGTCCTCATCGTCAAAGGAAACCTGCACAATACCTTCAAAAGATGCGCCTCCACTGGAGACCGCCATCCTGTGTCATCCACCTTCACAGCCATTGAGAGAAATTATCTCTTCGTCCACCTGCTCTGCTGTTGAGGACATATGGGAATCCCAAGCCCTTGCCTGACTAAAATAGAGAAGGACCTCGTGGCCAGGATTCCAGCATCCCAACACCCAACACAGCTAACAGAAAAGAAAAACAAGGAAGGAGAAAAAAATGTGCCGCAGCTTAGACATAATCCAGATCCACTCTTTCCACTGGGAACTGTCTAGCCCAACTGTGATAAGATCTGTGGATCCCAGATTGGTTTTATTAGCCACCTGTGGACCCACTAGCCAGAACTCGCGATCATTTCATGGAAGACAATCATGTGTCTATTTTCACTTCCAAATGACTTTTTTTAAAATAAATTTCCTTTTACTTTATTTAATTTATTTATTTTAATTAAAATGTTAAAAAAAATGCTCAACGTCCACCTGAAACATTTAGTGTCAGGTCAAATGTTTTGTTTGACTCAAAATTGTCAGTGAAAAAAAAATCCATTATCTGCTCGATCCTCTTTTTGTCAATATTGATTATATTTTTGATGGGGGAGGGGAGCCAAAATGATCATTTTGTTTGGAAGTAAAAACGATTAATTTCAATAATGTTCAAATATTTTTTTTGACTTCATCCATTTGATTTTTCTAGATCTTTATGTGACATTAAAATATTAACTTTAATAATATTATATTTACAATGCTATCCATATAGTCGATTGAACCATAGACATAAACGGCTGGTAGGGACTTCAAGGGTCATTTAACTGTTTCCACATGGCCATGCAGGATCGATCCATCCATCCACTCATCAATTCCCTCTACCTACTCATCCCTCTGTATTCTGTGCCATCCATAACATCATAGATACGTAGGTATGGAAGGGACCTTGAAAGTTCATCTAGTGAAGTCCATTGTCCCATGCTGAGGCAGCATTCAGTACATTTAGACCATCCCTGACAGATGTACGTCGAACCTGTTCTTAAACACCTCCAATGATGAAGATTTCACCACCCTTCTCAATAATCTATTCCAAACTCTGCTTAGAGTTAGAAAGTTTTTTCTAGGATCTAAGATTATATGTCATATTTTAATGTAATATCAAAGTCATAACTAAATGACTCTTACACAAAGTAAATTGTCATGGATTAAGAGAGCAGCTTCTCTCCTGGATCAGTAACTAGTTAAAAGACAGGAAAAAAAGAGTAGGAACAAACGGTCAATTTTCAGCATGTAGAAAGATAAATCATGGTGTCCCCCAGGGGTCTGTACTGGGACCAGTACTGTTCAACATATTTATAAATGATCCAGAAAAGGGGTAAATAGTGAAGTGGCGAAATTTCCAAATGATACAAAACTACTCAAGATAGTTAAGTCCAAAGCAGACTGGGTGCGAGGGGATGGATCACTTGATGATTCCCTGTTCTTTTCATTCCGTCTGAGACACCTGGCATTGTCCACTGTCAGAAGACAAGATATTGGGCTAGCTGGACCATTGGTCTGACTCAGGACGACCATTCTTAAGACTCAAAATGACAATGTTGACATGAAACGATTTGTTTTTTCTTTTTTGAAATGTTTTATGAAGGCAAAGTTACAATAGAACTTTAGGAGAGTACATCGTCCATTACTTATTCAGGATCATATGAACCTTCAAAGAACCAGGCTAAAGATTCTGGTTTGTTCCCTCTTTGCTGAGCACGCTAGAAAGGAGTGACAAATTTCGAAATACCTGTCCTTTCTTTGGCGCTTCTCTTGTGTACATACCTGGTGTGAAAAGTTTTTAACATCATCACAGAATCCTAGATCCATAGGGTTAGAAGGGACCGCAACTGTCATCTAATCTAACCCCTGCCAAGATGCAAGATTATAGAAATGACACGCTTTTATTATAGAAAGGTAACTTTTCTACATGATCAAAACACCTTTTTTTTGGGGGGGGGGGGGCATTTTCGCAGCATCGGACACTAAGAAATTTCAGCTTTTCATTCCCATTCACAACAGATTCTTCCCCGTGCCCCAAAATGTTTGAGTTTCTCATAGAAATGGAGTTTCATTTTCCAACCAGCTCTGGTTTCTGAGCACAAAATGCATCTTTCTCTTTGTCAGTCTCTCCTCTGTTACAGCTTCTTCCATGAGGTCAGTTTTTGCTTTATTAACTGTTTTTTGAGCTCTAAAGGTCTTTTCCCCAGCTTTTTCCCCCCAAATCCGAGGTCTAGAAGGTGCTTTTTTCAACAAAAGCTCAGAATCTCATCGAGTCACATGACTGCAGGAGCTCAAGACTTTAAGAAACAAACCAGCTCTCATGAGACTTGTCACAAAATCATGGGAGATTTGGATCACTGATTCTCAGCCATGCCAAGTCTTGCAATTTTACCCTGGGTCTACTGTGGGGATGTAAATAGCTACATGTAAATATAAACATCTAGGAACAAAGAATGAGGCTGGGGGACTCTATCCTGGGAAGCAGTGACTGTGAAAAAGATTTGGAGGTTGCAGGGGGTAACAGCTGACCATGAACTCCCAGTGCTTGTCTGCACTCCAGCTCCATCCCTGTAACTGTGTTGCTGCGATGCCGCACAATAAAGCTTGAACTCCACGAGACCGACTTCAGAGCCGTTAAAGCCACTCAGCCACGCGTATCAATCCACGAGACCAGATCAAAGGCCTGTGTGCTATTTATGGTGTTTGAAAACCAGTCTCGCGGTTTTTAAACTGGTCTCCCCGTCGTCAGGCTGATCGCACGCTTTTAAAAGCAGTCTCGTGGTTTTCAAGCTGATCCCGCGATTCTAAATCAAGTCTCACGATTTTATAGTTCAACCTCCTGATTTTTAAACCAATCTTGTGAACGTCTGGCTGCCTCACGGTTTTTAAGCCAATCTCCCCCATTTTAAGCCAATGTCATGATTTGTAAAGCAGCAGCCTTGTAATTTTTACACCGATCTCGTGATTTTTAAAGCAAGCTCACAATCTTCGGGTTGATTCAGTCACACATTTTTAATACAATGTCAGGATTGTGTCAGGCCTGGCTTGTAACTGTTTGCTGCTTTGGGCTGTTCCCTGTCCCAATCCCACCTGGGCCAGCTCCCCTCACCCCATTCAGCACCCCCAAGGGCCGCAGCGAGGTGAGGGGAGGGATGGCTAGGGAGTGTGTGGTGGTTTATTGCAGCAGGCGTGACATGCTGTGAGCTCTCAGTTCAATCCGGTGTACCCCTTCCCTATGGTGCTCCTCACCCACTGGATAACTTTGCAGACACTGGCGTAGACCCCGGGCTGTCCCTCCAAGGCACAGACGGACATTCCCCAGGAGACGACGCCCTGCAGCTTTCCATTGCAGACCAGTGGGCCACCAGAGTCACCCTGTGGAGACAACAGAGAGCCATCATCAAATGCCAGCCACACACACGTGTGCTCACACACACACACACACACACACACACAGATCAGGGGCAACAGGGACACACACACACACACACACACACACACACAGATGGACAGGAAAGGTTTAAAGAGCAGCAATGGATTCAAGTGGTCACACCTGTGCTGGCGGTCAGGCCCAGGAGGTGGCCATACGGTAAGGGAAGCTCGGCAGTTTGGCTAGGTGCAGATGAAGGGCCGATTGGCTGCTCTTCCATGGGGCATGAAGGCTGGCTGGGGCCGGGGGCTGAGTGACACCTGCCCCCCAGCAGCATGCCGAGAAGGATTTAGGGGCAGTGGGGGATGATCAGAGTACAAAGCGAGAGTATTGAGCGGGGTGAGCTCTGACACCCAGGAACTCAGTCACAGCTGCACCTGCCCTGATCTCCAGGAGGCCTCCTTACATGGCATGAGTCTATGCCGCCCTGTGGCACGCCAGCACACAGCATGTTGTCCGTGATTATGCCTCCATAACTTTCCTGGCACGAGGCCTGGTTGATGGTATAAACATTTGCGCACTGCAGGATGGCTGGGAACTTCTCTGGGCAATGACAGAAAAACAAGAGTTCATGAGTAGGGTACAAGGTGCAAGAGACGTGTAAGACCCTCCACTGGTGTAAACTGGCATAGATCCACTAACTCCAATGGAGCCCTGGCCGACTGACCCCAGCTGAGGATCTGGACCCATTGACTGAAATGGAGCTATGGATGACTGACATCAGCTGGGATCTGGCTCCATTTCTTTTCCATGAAAGGAAACTTTTGATGATTCAATGGAGAAGCCAGAAAAATAAAACCCAACCTAATTTCAGGTCAAACTAATGGTTTCATTTAGATCCAGTGTTTTATGTTCTAGTATAATATTTCTTTGTCATATGAAGTGTGTTTTTAACATTTTAAAATTGTTTAAAAACAAAAGGAAGGATAATTTCAAAAGGAAATGTTCTGAACAGAAAAAAAAAATCAAGCCATTGTGACTCATTGTGTTTTCAAAATGCAAAGTTTTGATTTTTTTCAGAACATTATTTCTGAAATGAACAATTTTGTGAAATTGTCACGAATTGGCAGGACATTTGGTGATGTTGAAGCTGCATTTTTCACCAAAAATTGTTTCAGTTGGAAAATTTCCCCCAGGAAAAGCCAAAGACCTTTGACAGCCTGTTAACGAGGTTTCCTTAAAGACCTTCCACTCCCATCCCCAAATTGAGCCGAACCTTAGCCCCTCCCATGTACACCCAGGCACTTCATACTTTGGGGTGAACTAATGGTGCCCCATCCTGACACGCTGCATTGTCTTCCAGGAGCGGGACAACTGGTAGGCAGGCTGATTGTGTTCACGTGGTTGTTGAGTTGAGCGGGCTCATCCAACTCCAGAAGCATGAAATCGTTGTCACGGGGCTTGAGGTTATACTGAGGGTGCACAAAGTAATTGAGGATTCTTCGTCTCTGCTCTGTGGATTCTTTCACCCGTAGATTATAATCCCCCAGACGCACCTGCAGTGAGCTACTTGGAGAGAGGCCACAGGAAAAGATCAATAGATGGCTATTCAACTAGAGTTGGGCCAATCATAGAGTTTTCAGTGTTGACGTAGCCTCCAAGACCTCATCAGCTTGGTTCCACAAGAACTCAGTTCTGATCTCCAATCATCCAATCTTATTTCTTTCTTGGCCTCCACTTAAACTCCATAGAGTTGATCAGACTCACGTGTAAGGGATGGGTACGGGCCATATCCCAAATCCATACAATTATACAAGTATTGGTATCTTGTATGCATGTTTAGCCCTATTCTGATGCATGCGTCCTCCATTTTACATTGTCTCATGCACTTTATGGTTGGTCCGGTTATTTTTCAGGCCCAGTTCATATACATATCATGCATGGGCGCCGGGTATATAGGGTCAGGGAAGGCTTTGCTTCCTTCCTAGCTTCCTTGCTTGCTTCGTAGCTTCCTAGCTTCATAGTTTGCTTCCTAGCTTGCTTGTTTTCTTCTTTGCTTCCTAACTTCCCTGCTTCCTAGGTTCCTAGCTTCCTTGCTTCCTAGCTTCCCTGCTTCCTAACTTCCTAGCTTACTTGCTTTCTTCCTAGCTTCCTGACAGTCAGGCGTGGCCCCGTCCACACTTTGCCCCTTCCTGCTGCATCCTGCTGGCATGGGCCTGGCAACGGCAGATTGGGGTGGAGGTGGCTGCCCGGCCCACTCTGGCTCTCCAGGGCTGTGGCTGCCTGGCCCACCTGAGGCTGGGGCTAAGGGCTGGTGGAGGTGCAGCAGGAGGCTTGGGCATGGATGGGGGACACCAAAGGGACACCAGGGGTTATCCCCATGCAGCACACTCTCTCCCTTCACCCCTGCTTTGACTTACCCGATCCGTTTGCTGCAGTGGGCAGCAGTGAGCACCCACTTCCGGTCTATCAGGCTCCCACCACAGTAGATTCGACCATTCTTTAGGAGAGCCACCTGGTAGGGCCGTGAGCCGATAGAGCAGGGTCCCCCCCCAATGATCCGCGGTTCCTCTCCCTCTGATGCTGCAATGGAGAGAAAGCGTCCGCAGTAAGTGGAGTGACCATCAGCCATGGCCGTACAGAGTAGCCGGTGGCAGGATGACCATGAGCTGTTACTCGCACCCAGCTGTGCAAAAGAACAAGGCGATCCGAGGATGGACCTGACGAGGTATTTCCGGCCATGATCGGGACACAATGTCCCTGGGAAAACTTCCAATTCTGGTCACCCATGTTCCAGAAAGAGAAATTCCAACTGGAACAGTTGTAGAGAAGGGTGCTAGGATGATTAGCGAGACGAAGTGCCAATCTTACAAGGGGAGGCAGAAAGAGCTCGGCTTGTTTAACCTAAAACAAAGGCTGAAAAGGGATCTGATGGCTCTCTGTAAATGCATCGGTGGAAAGAGCTAGAGGCAACGTTGGCACAAGAACAAATGGGGATAAAGTGGCCATGGATAAAACTAGGCTGAGAATGAGAAGATGGTTACTAATTATGGGAGGAGGGGGTTGTGGAACAGGAGTGGGGGGCAAAAATACTCATTAGTTTGAAGATGGAACTCCATATGTTTATTCGACAGAGTTGCCTCCTGTAACAGGCACTGGACATGAGGAGGCCCCTTTCAGTCCTACTATGATCTTTTGATCATCTCTTCTACCAAGGATCAGGTCTGGAGCAGGGAAGGATGCAGATTTTCCGGATTGTAGGAAATCCAATTATTTCAATTTTTTTTCTCACTGTTTCAACATGGAAAAAAATTTTCTCCCCAAAAAATTTCAACTCATTGTCTGTATGAAATTTTAGAGAGTCCGGTAGCACCATAAAGACTATCAAATTTCTGTGGGCATAAGCTTTCGTGGGCTGCAACCCACTTTGTCAGATGCATCACTATGAAATTTTCACAGTATATAGAGCAATAGAAACAACTCATTGTCTGTATGAAATTTTAGTTTGTACTGACTTTGCTAGTGCTTTTTATGTAGCCTGTTGTAAAATTAGGCAAATATCTAGATGCATTGATGTACCCCTTGGAAGACCTCTGTGTACCGCCAGGGGTACATGTACCCTGGTTGAGAACCACTGATCTATTACATACACTCACCATTGAGTTAAATTTGCTCGTTCCTTTTGCAACTTCCCATACCCATGTGTCCTTCATGAATGAACTTTAAAATCCTGGAATTTTTGTTTGTTCTTTTCCCTGAGGATAAATGGAAGCTTAACACACTTCCCTTGGAGGAGAACGTTTTCTGCCACTGAAGGTTTATCTGTTTAGGCATGAAATGCTTTTTCCATCCAGAGTGTAGAGCATGCATCATGGACTCCACTGTCTCTTCCTCTGCGGTAGCATGTAGTCACATATCCCACATGTGAGGTGACACACCAGCTGAGAATGTTGATGTGGAAGTCAACCTTGGATTTGGTTTCTGGAGCATGGCCTTAGTGGGTCACATTTCAGATCTTGGCCAATGCATCATCCCGCAATGATTTGACTTCCTGATGCGTGCTTTGGAAAGATTCCATTCAACGATTTCCAAGAAAGAGGACAGGGAACGATAGGTCATTTTAACAATGTTCAAATCGTTCTCCAACCACTTTTTGAAGCGCTCTCGTGCCTTGGCAGCAGGAACTTGAAATTTTGCAAAGAAATAGCCCTTGAGTCCGGAAGGTGCCCTGCGCTGTTCCCCGAAAATTCATCCAGATTTGGTCAAATTAAAAGCCTCCAGAAATCAGAATTTACACATGCTCAATAGAATAGGGGGTTGGTCAGTGACTAGGGTTTCCTGGCTCTACCACAACACACATAATTAAAGCTGTCAAGCATTTTAGGGTGGAACATTTTTCTATTGGAAAATGTCATTTTGTGAAAGTCAAAAATTTCCATGGGAACGTGTTGATTGTGATGAAAATTCGTTTAAAAAAAAAAAAAAAAACAAGATCAAAGCAAAGCGGTCTCTTGTAGGGGTTGGGCTCCACAATGAAACTCCACCTCCCATGATGCCTCACAGCCCGAGACTCCCTTGATGCACTAGCGTCTCCTCACCAAGTGGTGCATGGCGTTTCATGAGATAGGCAGTCTGACCAGAGCATTGGACATTATCCAGAAAGGCCATTTTGATCTGTCTTACATAAATAATTTTTTGTTCACATGTTTTTCTTTAAAGAATTAATATTATGTTACAAAATTTATATATTTTTATACATGCTTTAAATTTAAAGTCATCGAAATCTCGGTGAAAAAGTTTTTTTTTTCCCCCCAAAAAACATTTCATTTTGTGGGAAATGTCAACATTCTTTCCTTTTGCCCTGATTTGAGATGAACACAGATTGTGAATCATGGCTCCCTGCCTGCTCTACAAATAATAGAGAATAATCAGACACGAGGACTGAATATATTAATTCCCTTTCGCAACCTTAGTGACGGGCACTGTGGAATCAATAATGGGACTGCCAGGAAGGTGACTTTTCATAACCAGCCGCCCACCTTTAGCAACGTCTCGAAGACTTTCCTGTCCTGAAATTGCAGAACCTTCTCACCCAACCCAACTTTGGTTTCTCTCGTGACTTTTTTTTTCCTACCTGCTGCCCCAACCACGAGCATTGCGATGATCAGCAGCTCCATGGTGGTTGTGGTGATGGATACGGTAGGAGTCTTCGCTGTCGTTACTGCACTGAAAGATATTGAAAAGGAATCGCTGGGCATAGATGTCTTGAGGAGGATGGATGGCCTCGCAAATAAGGTGCTGACTTGGGATTTAAGGAAGCCAGGCTCTTTCCCAGACTCCCATAAGCAAGCAGTTTCTCTGTGCCTCAGCTATCCTGACTGTACCATGAGGAGGAGAGCCCTGCCGTACAGGGGGGAGGATAAATGTACTGTAATAGTCTGATGGCAATGGAAGCCCTGTAGGCTGGTGGCACGGTCCAGCCAGCAGTGTTGCGACCCTTCCTTGGGCCCAGGCTCTGAGGAAGGCCGCAGCGACTTTCTCTAGAAGAATAAGCTCCCTGCTTATGAGTCTGTAGCGGTGGCCCCCAGGCAGGGAGGGCTTCTCTGCCAGTCTATAGCCCCCTGGCCCACACGTAGGGCAGGGCTTGTAAGGGGTCTGTAGCTCTCCGGCCTTCCAACAGGCGGGGTGGGCCAGTAGTTTATTGCCCCTGGCCCTCAGACTGGGCGGGGCAGGAAATGGAGTCTTTAGCCTCCGGCTCGCAAGCAGGGCTGGAAAGTGCCAAGGTCCTATGGCCCCCGGCCCTCAAACAGGGTGTGGGGGGGTGGTGAGTAGTCTGGCCCCCCCGGCCCCCCAGGCAAGGTGGGGCAGACGAGTAGTCTGTTGGCCCTGGTCTTCAAGTAGGCGTGGCAGGTATAGTCTACAGCCCCTGGCCCTCAAGCCGGGCAGGGCTGGTCAAGGAGTCAACAGCCCCTGTCCCTCAAGCGGGTGGGGCACATAAGCGGGTTGCAGCCCCCAGCCCTCAAGCTGGGCAGGGCTGGCAATAATCAATAGCCCCCTGGCCCTCAAGTGGGCAGGGCATGTATAGTGGTCTATAGCCCCCGGCCTTAGTCAAGCGGGGCTGGCAAAGCTCAGGGTCCTCTGGCCAGCAGTGTAGAGGACGCCAAGCACTCCCAGAGAGGTTAGGGAAGGAGGGAAGGGGGACGCAGGCTCACCCGACTCCACTGCGTCCCAGCTCAGGGCCCTATCAGTGGCAAAGAATTTTGACACTGAATCAGCGGGGATCCAGCCGCAACATGATGACTGGCTCAGTCTTCCAGGTCACAGGGCCCCAGGGGTTCCTTTGGTCCACGAGGTTCGGTCCACTTCGGTGGGTCCTCCACATCAGGCAGCTCCTGCAGGTCAGGGCCAGCCTCAGGGGGTTTCTCCCACCCAGCGGGCTCAGGTAGCTACTCCCAGCTCCCAGGGCCCGGCAGCCCCCTCCAGTCACACGGGCCCGGCAATCCGGGCAAGCTTTGGAGGCTCCGGTTGGTGGGGCAGTTGCGCCAAACAGCCACAGGGCCTGGGTCAAGCCTAGTCCACAGCCTCTGGGAAGACACATCTGCCTCCAGCAGCAGCTTCCCCCTGACTGAGCTGCTGGGCCGGCCTTTTATACTTGCCTCCCTGGCCCTGGCTCCGCCTCTCTGCTTCCGGGTGGCTTGGCCTGCAGGGCCTGGTTCTGTCCAGCGGGGGGCATTGCGACCCTTCCTCAGGCCCAGCTCCGAGGAAGGCCGCAGCAACATGTTACAGGACCTCCTCGTCAACCTTCTCCTCGCCCTGGCCAAAATGGCCATCTACAAGACCAGGGTGAGGAGGTTGGCAGGGGGGGCGCTCTGCGACTGTGGGGCCTACTTCTGTTCCCTTGTGCACTCTCGCCTCCCGGCAGAGTTCCTCTGGGCAGTGTCCGCTGGCTCCCTTGACATCTTGCAGGGGCAGTGGGCGCTGTCTGGGGTTCTCTGCTCGGTGTCCCTTTCCGGTTCCCTTCATTTAAACCTGTGACACCCCATGCCCCTTCCTGGTTTTCTTCATTAGTTGTCCCCTGTAATTAGTTGTAGCCCGGGCTCAATGACTCCTCCACTTAGGCTGAGGGAGGGGCCTTTAGCAGTGGTCGGGTTTGTACCCGCCCACTTCCCAGGTTTCAAATAGTGCAGGCCCACTCTCCCCCAGGGGCATTTTCCATGAAAAGATCTGATCTGTTGAGGGGGGAACTTCAATCCAGATGAAAAAGATTTCCATGCGCTGCACTGAGCCCAACCCTCTCCTCCTAGCTCCGCTTCTAACGTGTCACCCCAATAACAGATGCAGGCGAATTCCCGTAACCAGTCTACTAACAAAGAAATGAATAGATTTAAGGCACTGATCTGGTCCCAATCACGGTAGCGTCTGAGCATCTCATAATCTTTATCGTATTTAATCTCACAACTCCTTGGGGAGGTAAGGCCCATTGTACAGATGGGGAAACTGAGGCAGAGAGAGACTAAGTGATTGGGTCAAGGCCATACAGGGCGGCAGCGGCAGACCAGAGATTAGAAGTCATGTCTTCCGAGTACCAGCTGAGCAGCTGAACAGCCAAGCCCTCTGTCGATACTGAATGCCCTGTGCCATGCCCCATAATCCCCCAGATAACATAGCAGTGTCCCTATGTCACACCATTGTCACTCCAAAACAGAGAGATGCCCCAAGTCTCCCCATAATCCCCCAACAACAAAGCAATGCCCCCTGGTATCCCAGAATCACCCCAATGACAGAGTGATGCCCCCTGGTACCCCATAATCAGTCCAGTAACAGGACAATGCCCCAAGCCATCACTCTACGTCGCTCCCCAAACCGCAGCCATCTCCTTCCCACCCTGCCGCATGACCCCCCACCCAGTCAGGCTTCCTGACAACCAGGGCTGGACTGTCCCTGCTTCACCTGTAGCTCCTGCTTGTGGCACCTGGGAGCGGAAGAGTCTCAGGCAGTTGTGTCTTGGACAAAGTCAGGGATCCTTCCTCTGGGGTGGGACACTTTATATGCCGGGGAAATGGGCTGTTCCTTGTGAGTCAATAAGTGATTGCCACGTCTGGGGAGCTGCCCCACATGTCGGCAACCAGGTGCCTCCCTCCACCCTCACACTCCTGGCTCCGGTAGGTCAGGTTTTGTGGAGCTGTGGGAGCAAGGCAGCCTTTGTTCCCGCCTCTCTCCTTCGCAGGGGCACCCGGCAGGAATTAGCCTGGGAACGGCGCCTTCTCCATTGCCGAAAGCGACTCCCTGAGCCTTCCGCTCTGTCTGCTGCCACCAGAACAAGGGGGTGCAGAAATCGGCGAGGGGGCCAGAGAAGAGCCATGAAAGCTGGGGGGAGGAAGGGCCTGAGGGCTTGTCCTCACTTGAAACACTACAGCAACAGATTGGCGCATTGGCATATCCAATCCACCTCCCCGAGAGGCAGGAGCTGGGTGGACGGAGAATTCTGCCGTCTGAGGGGTGTGTTAGCCCCGCACTGGAACTGAGCGGGTGTGTTGGGCTGGCAGCTCTGGAGGGAGCAGGGCCCTGAGATGGACACAGCCCCCAGGGCCAGGGGAGAGAGGCCAGCTCAGGTCAGCCTGATTGACAGGGCGGGCCGGCCAATGAGGGAGCCGGAAGAGTGGGGGGAGTCCCGTCCTCCGTGTGAGCTGGAGCTGCCTGGGCCTGGGCCTGCCTGGGCCGAACTAAGGACAGAGCAGCCGGCGGCTGGAGGCCGATGGAGAGGCCCAGGGAGCTGAGCTGAGCTGTGCTGAGCTGGGCCAGGCCGGGCAGGGGCCGGGGCCGGGGCCGGAGCCAGGTGCGGTGAGTGAGCGGCTGGGCAGAATGAGGGGGACCCTGGGCAGAGGGGACTCAGAGGGGGATGGTGGCCCCGACAGGGGGACTGAGGCAGGGCAGAAGGGCCCTGCCCCCTAGCACCGGGGCTGGGTGGCCACTGCCAGAGCCAGTGTCTGACTGTGTGTTCCTGCAGCACGGCCAGGCCTGGGCAGGGGCCTGCGAGGTGTGACACAGACTGTGAACCCCCCTCACACCCCACAGACGCTGTGTGGGGGGCCCCGGGCCGGGGGCAGTGCTGGGTGTTTCCTTTAACCCCCTGCGCTTTTCTTATGATTTATGTGATGTTTGGTTGCTGTTTGTGTAACACGTGGTGTTGCTTTGCGGTGTGCAGTGATCAGCGGGTCAGGGATGCGCCCAGAGCAGAGTTAGGCCCCCCACGGTGGGGACCCCCTAGCCCCTGCCCTAAGGAACCACGGCAGGATTGGGGGTTGAGCCCCAGGAATCCTGGGCCCCGCCTTGTCGGGGTTACGGGGACCCCACCACACAGGACAGCGGAAGGGGAGCCCTTGAGGTCAGGTGGGCCTCTGGGTAGAGAGCGGGAGCAGGGACTCAGATTCTTTTGCTAGCCAGCTGCACCGGGGTCGTGTGAGAGCCAGGAAAGTTCCCCACAATAACATTCCCCCTGCTTACATATCACCTAGTGCTGTCTACACCAGGGGTTAGGTGGGCTTCACTACATCACTCAGGTCTGGATTTTTGGATGGAGCCCGGGCTGAGACCTCTGCCCACCCTCTGAGCGATGTAGCCGGGTCAACCTAACTTTTTAGCGCAGACCTGGCCTGTGCAGTGTGCGACTAAGAGTTTGATCTGCTTCGTTGATCACAGAGAAAAGCCAGAGGTGGCTCGCTCACGCTGTGTACGTATCTTCATGGTGAGGAAATCCTGGGTGTTGACGGGCTCGTGAATGAAAGAGCACAAGAACCAGTGGCTGGAAATTAAAGGCAGACACGTTCCAGTGAGGAACGAGACACCATTTTTTCCCAGTGCGGGTTGATTAACTGTTCCCTGATGGATTTGCCGTCATTAATGGCTTCCAATGCGGACCGGCTGCCCTTTTGGGAAAATGCTGGCAAGTGATTGGACTCAATACAGGGGGGAGCGGGAGAATTTCTCCGACACGTGTTATACAGGAGGCCAAAAGAGACGATGTCAAAGTCCCATCTGGCCTTAGAATTTATGAGTACATCTACATTGCTATGAAAGGCCCATGGTATGGCTATGGCTGGCTGAAAGGTTACAGGCTGTGGGCCAAACAGAGCCGGGATAGGAAACACCACACAGGAATGGTGGGTGTCTCAGAGCCTGTGCTCCATCCTGAGCGGGAACATCTATTCTGCTATTTCTAGCCCAGCAGCCCATGACCTGTGAGCCCAAGTCCATCGATCCAAGATCTGATACTTGATGCCGCACGTTTTGAATTGCAGTGTAGACACACCCAACGACTTTATGAGATCAAAGCTGATACAAGAACTTGTATTTTTCAGGCAGGGTGTAATTGAACTGTGGAACTCACTGCCACAGAAAGCTGTTGAAACCAAAACCATCACAGGATTCAATAAGGGACTGGAATAACAGGAATGATCACAGTTTGTGATTACAAGCAAATTAGTGGCTGGCACTATCAAACTTCCTCTTTCAGGGTTTGATTCTGGACTAGATAGTGCGATTGTGTTTTTTTAAAATAAGCCTTGGATTCTCTTAATTTGTCTTCCGGTTTCAATCTGTTCATTAGATCTTTCTCTGGCCCCCATCACCATGGTATCTGGGCACCTCATGCTCTTTAATGCATTTATCCTTGCACACTCTGTTGCTCCCTTTGTTAGGGTTAGGGAGACCAAATTGCAAGTGTGGAAAATCAGGGCAATTGTTTTTCAGGAGGGGTGGGGCATAGTTGGGTACGTAGAATAATCTTGAGATGATCCTGATAATATCGAAACATCCAGTTACCCTAGTTAGGGTGGGGAAGGGGACGATTTTCCCATCCCATGCGACTGTTCAAGATTTAAAAGTTTCCCTGTCCCCAAAATCCTGCAAAATGTTGCCACTTAAGAAAAGAAAACCAAACCTATTTTGATTTGGGTCAGTTGAAATATTTCTTTAACAAAAAATTCTAACGTGTTCATTATTGCTTATAAACTCTAAACATGTTCATTTTCAAAAGGGTTTCGAACACATCAAGCCAGGAAGTTTTAAACTCATTTGATGCCTTGGCATTTTAGGGCAGAAACGTTCCCAGCCACTCAACCCATTCTACCGATAGGGAAACTGAGGCAGAGCGCGAGCCTGAATCCCTTATTGAGGGTGTCACAGGTAGTTGGGTGTGGATCAGAAATTGAATCAAGGACTCCCACACTCCTGGATGATGCACAGCACTGAAATGTCCCTTCTGCATGTTTTAAGGAGAACGCAAGTCACATTTTCAAGCTTTCCTTTGGAATCACAAGGGCTGGCTGTTTCCCTCCTGTTTGGATTTTTCCAGTTGCAGGACTTCATCCACTGGAGCTTGGAGCCCAGCTCCAGCTATCAGGAGAGCTGGCAGCCCTGCCCCTTGGGAACATCTGCCGTACCCAGATGGGCTGGTGTGCCGCATGTGGCAACTCCTCCATGTTCCAGGCTGGTACGAGGGCCTGTAATGACAGAGCTACACAGGTCTCACCATGGGGCAGGAGCTGCTCTGAGTAACTGGCACACATCTGGTGTCCCAGACTGGTGCTGTGCCAGCCTGGTATCAACCATGTTCTGGGGTGCTAGAGGGAAGGGTTAAGTTGGTTCTGCATCTGGATGGCTCCTTGTGCTGGGATACTTGGATACTACCGTAATACACCTAATAACTGACAATGTACAGCGCCTAGCACAAGGGGTCCTGGTCCATTTCTGGGGCATCTAGGTGCTACCATTATACAACCAATAAACAGTAATGTACAGTGTCTAGTGTAGTGGGGTCCTGGCCCACATCTGAGGCTCCTAGGTTCTACCGTATTATATCTAATAAAATAAGAACATACAGTGCCTTGCACAAATGGGGTCCTGATCATGACTGGTGCTCTGATGTGCTCCCATAATAGGAAATGCTGAGCACAGAGGGGTGGCCGAACTTCTGCCATTCAAAGTGTCTTAGGCATCTATTTCCATTCATGCACGTCAACTATGAGCACTCTCCTGGCATTAGACACTTGAGGCATTTTGTTCCCCACTTTGTTCCCCATGGAACTGTTGACCAGTAGCTAGAGCTCTCACCTTGGATTTGGGGCCCACAGTTCAGTGCCCCCTCTACTTTCTGTGAAGAATGGATTTGAATGCGGGTTTCCTGTCTTCTAGGAGAGCCCCTGCATCTTGACCAGCTTGCAAGATTCAACTCTGGCTCCCCACTCTCCGTAATCCATGGCACTAAGAAATGCAGCTCAGGGAAACAAAGGCTAAGTTTATTATCAAAGAACAGAGATTCAAGCGATAGAGAGTAAAATCTCAGGAAGCAAAGGTCACAGCAGAAACCAAATCATTGCTTGCTTCCTGGAGCCGAAACACAACTCACAAAACTGTGTCTTGTCTCCTGCAGGATGGCTTGCCCCATGTCCTTTCTCCATCATTGGCAGCCAGGTTGGCCAAGATCCCCCTTTCATAAGATCACACCGGCTGGCAGCTTCTTTTCACAGGTTGAAGGATGCCAGGGTGTCTCTCTGCACCCCCCGCCCCCTCAAATATACCACAACAGGTTTTGATATTCACCTGAAAATAGGGTCCTGCTGTTTACCTCTTCTGGTTAATTTCCTTCTGAAGTCTCCACCCGCTCTTTGTTAGCAATTCACTTAATGCGCTGATAGGCTGCTACTGTACAACACACGGTACAGAGGGGACCCATTGTCTGGAGAAGTTTGTCTTACTACGCTACCCGTGAGTGATTGCAGACCTGTAGAACAAAATTGTTAGCATATATATATATGGCATACATAAGTGGATAGAAAGCTGGCTAGATCATTGGGCTTAACAGGTAGTGATCAACAGCTCAGTGTCTACTTGGCAGCTGGTTACAAGCGGAGTGCCCAAGGGGTTAGTCCTGGGGTCAGTTTTGTTTAACATATTCATTAATGATCTGGAGGATGGGGTGGATTGCACCCTCAGCAAGTTCAAGGAAGACACTAAACTGTGGGGAGTAGTAGATACACTGGAGGGTAAGGATAGGATCCAGAATAACTTAGACAAATTGGAGGATGGGGCCAAAGGAAATCTGATGAGGTTCAAAAAGGACAAGTGCAAAATCCTGCACTTAGGATGAAAGAATCCCATGCACTGCTTCAGACTGGGGACTGACTGGCTAGGCAGCAGTTCTGTGGAAAAGAACCTGGGAGTTACAGGGGACAGGAAGCTGGATATGAATCAACAGCGTGCTTTTCCATAGGTACATCTCACAATGATTAATCATGACCAGTGTGATGCAGACTTCTGGTAGAGAGACCTTCCATGACCTTTTCCATGTCTCTACATCATTTGCTACTGCTTCCATCTGCTCTTTGGTGTTGACATCAACTGTTCTGCCATCCCTGCTCAGGGTTGTTCTTAAGCTATCCCGTGGGTGGCCGTCTTTCCTCACACCTCTTAGTTTCTGCTTGACGGCTTCACGTGTGTTGGCATCCAGAGACCATGCCCCAGATATGTCCCCCTTTTCTTCAGATTCCGGTGGAAACAAGCTGCTGGTTGCTGATTCCTCCCATCCCTTCATTAGCAAAGAAGTCTTTCTAACCAGTGCTCAGCCCTTATTTTCAAAGGTGACTAGTTTCCCGTCTTACGTTATGGTAGAACTCCGGCTCTTGCAGCCTTGTGTTTGTGTGACCCAAGGACCTCTAGAGGCTAACTGTCAAAATTTCTTTAAAATAAACAAAACTTGAGCGCACATAAAAATGGCCAAAATCCAAACAAAACATTTTGATTTTGATGAAAGTGAAAGTTTCATTTGACACGGAACCTGTTTCTTCAATTCAGTGAAAAATTTAAAAATTTTCATTTTGGGTCGAGCATGAAACAAATCCCTTTCTTCCCCCCACCTTACAAAATTGCCAACAAACTGAAAACTGCATTATTTGCTTGTCTCCACTCCTACAGAAGAGGTAGTTAGGCTCCTAAATGCTGTGATGTCTAGGGGAGTTGGATGCCAAAATATCTTATGTTTCTGTGGGAGTTAGGTACTTAAATATCTTTCAATTCTATGGGAGTTAGGGCCGTAAATACCTTTTCAAGGGGAGTTAGAGCCTAATACTTTTGAGATCCAGGGGTTTTAGGCAACCAATATCATGGAGCTTTGTGTGTGCCAGAGAGATGCCTTATCTCAATGCAAAGACTCTGAGGGATGGAGAATCTGCCCTGTCCCTGGGAGTCAGTTCCCCATCCTGAGGAAAATCTGCCCCTTATTTCCAGTCTGGATTTGTCTGGCTTCAGCCCCCAGCCTTCAGCTTTCACTCTGCCTCTGTCTGCTGGGTTAAAGAGCCCTCTGTTCCCTGAAATCTCCTCCCTAAGGACGTGCTGATAGACTGGGATCAAGTCATTTCTAAAGCACGCCTATGTGTTGTGCATGAATTGGTCTGGGCAGACCCTGCTGGGTTCCCTAGTGCACTTCAGTGTAGGTACCCATTTTGGTACTATACATGGTTTCCACTGACCAATTAATGCACAACACATTAGTGTGCGTTCGGAACCACAATCCTGCAGCGCGCATTACTGCGCCATGTAGACAAGCTCTTAGCTAAGTCTGACTTCTGTAAACTGGCCATCAAGAAGTTAAGGTTGAAATTAGATGAAAGTTTCTAACCATCAGAGGAGTGAAGTTCTGCAACCTCCCAAGGGGAGCAGCGGGGTAAAAAACCTAACTGGCTTCAAGACCAAGCTTGATAAGTTTACGGGAGGATGGTCTGATACGATGGCCTACAATGGCACGCAGCCGATGTGCGATGGCTGACAGCAAATATCTCCAATGGCTGGTGCTGGGACATGACTGGGGACGGCTCTGAGTTATAACAGAGAATTCTTTCCCAGGCGGCTGGTAGGTTTTGCCGACATGCTCAGGGTCTAACTGGTCGCCAGATTTGGGGTCTGGAAGGAATTTTGCCCTGGGTCAAATTGGCAGAGACCCTGGGGGGGTTTCACCTTTCTTTGCAGCATGGGACATGGGTCACTTGCAGGTTTTAACTAGAGTAAATGGTGGATTTTCTGTAACTTGAAGTCTTTTAATCACGAATTGAGAACGTCCGTTACTCAGCCAGAGGTTGTGGGCCTATTACAGGAGTGGGTGGTGAGGTTCTGTGGCCGGCAATGTGCAGGAGGTCAGACTAGATGATTATGATGGCCCCTTCTGACCTTAAAGTCTATGAGGACAATAGGAGGGTCTGGATTTGGGATTTTGAAGCCAGCTCAGCTCAATACAGACCATTGCTACGTAGCTCCAAAGAATTGCTCTGCAGGAGCAATTCTGATGCTTCCAAGTTTGTTTGCAGTCCAGAATGAAACTGACGCTGGTTGAAATTTTTTGTGAAAACCATGGGGACCCACCCAGGTCTAACCCACCGGAGCCCAGTGGTGATGGCCCTGCCTTGCCCCAGAGGCTAGTAAATTAGTTGGACAAAGGGGAAGAACTCCAGCAGGTTGCTGAAAAGATGCAACTTCACGTTGGTGTTTGGCTTTTTTAACTCAGTGGTGGCCTGTAGGTTTTGTTTGCTGAACTGGACAGGTTGACCATCTGAGAACTGGCGCCGCCTACATTGCAGTCTGTGACTAGGAGCTTCCGGTCATCGCTGTCCCCTTCCCGTTGCTGACATTATCTTGCACTTGGCAATGAACTTGGAAGATGCCTGTGCGTGGTTTCTTTTAATGTGTAGACACCAATGCTTGGCAGGATGAGGTTCTTCATCCAATGGCAAGGAAACCAAGACCACTGCAGACTGCCATCCTGCGTCATTCACCTTCACAGCCCTTGAGAGATATTGTCTTTTCGTCCACCTGCTCTGCTGTTGAGGAAATATGGGAAGCCCAAGCCCTTGACTGACTAAAATAGAGAAAGACCTTGTGGCCAGGATCCCAGCATCCCAATGCCCAACAAAGCTAACAGGGAACAGAGAAATAGGGAAGGAGGAAACAATGTGCCACAGCTTGACTCAATAATCGAGTTTTACTCATTCCACCGGGAACTGTCTGGCCCAACTATGATAAGATCTGTGGATCCCAGATTGGTTTTATTAGCCACTGTGAATCCCACCAGCCAGAACTTGCTGTCATTTCATGGAAGACGATCATGTGTCAATTTTGCTGAATTGTTTCAGTCAAAAAATGAAACCTTAAAAAAAAAAAAAGAATTCCCAAAACATCAAAATTCCAAATGACTTTTTTAGAAATTTCCTTTTACTTTATTTTTTTTAAAAATTAAAATGTTAAAAAAAAATGCTCAATGTCCACATGAAACATTTAGTTTCAGGTCAAATGTTTTGTTTGACCCAATATTGTTAGTGGAAAAAAAAATCCATTATCTGCCCAATTCTTTTTTTGTCAACATTGACTATATTTTTGATGGGGGAGGGGAGCCAAAACGATCATTTTTTTTATGTAAAAACGATTAATTTCAATAATGTTCAAATATTTTTTTCGACTTGATCAATTTGGTTTTTCTAGATCTTTATGTGACATTAAAATATTAACTTTAATTATATTATATTTACAATGCTATCTATATAGTCGATCGAACCATAGACATAAAGGGCTGGTAGGGACCTCAAGGGTCATTTAACCATTTGCACGTGTCCACGCAGGATCGATCCATCCACCCACTCATCCATCCCCCTACCTACCCATCCCTCTGTATTCTGTGCCATCCATAACATCATAGATACGTAGGTATGGAAGGGAACTTGAAAGATCATCTAGTGATGTCCATTGTCCCATGCTGAGGCAGCATTCAGTACATTTGGACCGTCCCTGACAGATGTACGTCGAACCTGTTCTTAAACACCTCCAATGATGAAGATTTCACCACTCTTCTAGATAACCTATTCCAGTGCTAAAGTCTACATAGAGTTAGAAAGTTTTGAATTTAATATTTTAATGTAATATCAAAGTCATAACTAAATGATTCTTATGCAAAGTAGGTTGTCATGGGTTAAGAGGGAAGCTCCTCTCCTGGATCAGTAACTGGTTAAAAGACAGGAAACAAAGAGTAGGAATAAATGGTCAGTTTTCAGAATGGAGTGAGATAAATCGTGTGTCCCCCAGGGGTCTGTACTGGGACCAGCACTGTTCAACATATTTATAAACGATCTGATTAGTGAAGTGGCAACATTTGCAGATGATACAAAACTACTTAAGATAGCTGAGTCCAAAACAGACTGTGAAGAATTACAAAGGAATCTCACAAAACTGGGTGACAGATGAAATTCAGTGTTGATAAATGCAAAGTAATGCACATTGGAAAAGAGAGTCCCAACTATACATATAAAATGATTGGATCTAAATTAGCTTTTTCCACTCAAGAAAGATCTTGGAGTCATTGTGGATAGTTCTCTGAAAGCATTCACTCAATGTGCAGTGGCCGTCAAAAAATCTAACAGAATGTTGGGAACCGTAAGGAAAAGGATAGATAATAAGACAGAAAATATAATAAAACCTCTATATAAATCCATGGTATGCCCACATTTTGAATACTGCGTGCAGATCTGGTCTCCCCATCTCAAAAAAGATATATTGGAATTGGAAAAGGTACAGAAAGGGCAACAAAACTGATTAGGGGTATGGAAAAGCTTCCATATCAGGAGAGATTAATAAGATTTGAACTTTTCATCATGGATAAGAGATGACTGGTGGGGATATGATAGAAGTTTATAAAATCACGATTGGTGTGGAGAAAGTAAATAAGGAAGTGTTATTTACTGCTTCTCATAACACAAGAACTAGGAGTCACCCAATGAAATTAATAGGGAGCAGGTTTAAAACGAACAAAAGGAAGTATTTCTTCACACAACGCACAGTCAACCTGTGGAACTCCTTGCCAAAGGATGTTGTGAAGGCCAAGATTATAACAGGGTTCAGAAAAGAACTACATGAGTTCCTGGAGAATAGGTCAATCAGTGGTTATTAGACAGGATAGTCAAGGATGCAAAACATTCTCTGAAGTGTCCCTGGCCTCTCTTTGCCAGAGGCTGGGAATGGGTGCGAGGGGATGGATCACTTGATGATTCCCTGTTCTTTTCATTCCATCTGAGACACCTGGCATTGTCCACTGTCAGAAGACAAGATATTGGGCTAGCTGGACCATTGGTCTGACCCAGGACGACCATTCTTAAGACTTGAAATGGCAATGTTGACATGAAACGTTTGTTTTTTTCTTTTTTGAAATGTTTTATGAAGGCAAAGTTACAATAGAACTTTAAGAGAATACATTGTCCATTACTTATTCAGGATCATATGAACCTTCAAAGAACCAGGCTAAAGATTCTGGTTTGTTCCCTCTTTGCTGAGTACGCTAGAAAGGGGTGACAAATTCTTAAATACCTGTCCTTTCTTTGGCGTTTCTCTTCTGTACATACTTGGTGTGAAAAGTTTTTAATATTATCACAGAATCATAGACCCATAGGATTAGAAGGGACTGCAACTGTCATCTAGTCTAACCCCTGGCAAAATGCAAGATTATAAAAATGAGACGCTTTTATTATAGAAAGGTAACTTTTCAGCATGATCAAAAAAAATGTTTTGTGGCATTTTCACAGCATCGGACACTAAGAAATGTCAGCCTTTCATTCCCATTCACCACAGATTCTTCCCCATGCCCCAAAATATTTGAGTTTTTCATAGAAATAGAGTTTCATTTTCCAACCACCTCTGGTTTCTGAGCAAATAATGCTTCTCTCTCTTTGTCAGCCTCTCCTCTGTCACAGCTTCTTCCCTGGGGTCAGAGTTTCCTTTTTTCCTTGTTAGTGGTCGCTAGTAGCTCTTACCCCAAGAGTTTAAAATTTGCAAGTCTGGACTCACTCAAAATTGTGAGACTGGCTTAAAAAATCACAAGATGTTAAAAAAAACAAACAAACCTTGCTAGGATTCATTTATTCGCTGGTTTTGGGTTTTTTTTTTTAGTTCTAAAGGTCTTTAGTTCTAAGGTTCTAAAGGGTTTTCCCCCCAAACCCCAGGTCTAGAAAGTGACTTTTTTTGACAAAAGCTCAGATACTCATCGAGTCACATGGCTCCAGGAGCTCAAGACTTTAAGAAATGAACCAACTCTCATGAGACTTGTCACAAAATCATGGGAGATTTGGATCACTGATTCTCAGCCTTTCCAAATCTTACAATTTTACCCTGAGTCTCCTGTGGGGATGTAAATAGCTACATGTAAATGTAAACATCTAGGAACAACGAATGAGGCTGGGGGACTCTATCCTGGGAAGCAGTGACTGTGAGAAAGATTTGGAGGTTGCAGGGGGTAACAGCTGACCATGAACTCCCAGTGCTTGTCTGCACTCCAGCTCCATCCCTGTAACTGTGTTGCTGCGATGCCGCACAATAAAGCTTGAACTCCACGAGACCGACTTCAGAGCCGTTAAAGCCACTCAGCCACCTGTATCGATGCACGAGACCAGATCAAATGCCTGTGTGCTATTTATGGTGTTTGAAAACCAGTCTCACAGTTTTTAAACTGGTCTCCCCGTCGTCAGGCTGATCGCACGCTTTTAAAAGCAGTCTTGTGGTTTTCAAGCTGATCCCACAATTCTAAATCAAGTCTCACGATTTTATAGTTCAACCTCCTGATTTTTAAACCAATCTTGTGAACGTCTGGCTGCCTCATGGTTTTTAAGCCAATCTCCCCCATTTTAAGCCAATGTCATGATTTGTAAAGCAGCAGCCTTGTAATTTTTTACGCTGATCTCATGATTTTTAAAGCAATCTCACAATCTTCGGGTTGATTCAGTCATGCATTTTTAATCCAGTCGCAGGATTGTGTCAGGCCTGGCTTGTAACTGTTTGCTGCTTTGGGCTAGTCCCTGTCCCAATCCCACCTGGGCCAGCTCCCCTAACCCCATTCAGCACCCCCAGGGGCCGCAGGGAGGTGAGGGGAGGGATGGCTGGGGCATGTGTGTGGTGGTTCATTGCAGCAGGCGTGACACACTGTGAGCTCTCAGTTCAGTCCGGTGCACCTCTTCGCTATGGTGCTCCTCACCCACTCGGTAACTTTGCAGACATTGGCGTAGACGCCGGGCCGTCCCTTCAAGGCACAGACGTACATCCCCCAGGAGACCACGCCCTGCAGCTTCTCATCGCAGACCAGTGGGCCACCGGAGTCACCCTGTGGAGACAACACAAAGCCATCAGCAAATGCCCCCCATACATGCGTGCTCACACACACACACAGAGATCTGGGCCCATCGCCTCCAACAGGGGGTGACAGGGACACACACACACACACACACACACACACTGATGGACAGGAAGGTTTTAAAGAGCAGCAATGGATTAAAGTGGTCACACCTGTGCTGGCGGTCAGGCCCAGGAGGTGGCCATACACGGAGGGAAGCCCAGCAGTTCGGGCTTGTTGCAGATGAAGGGCAGATTGGCTGCTCTTCCATGGGGCATGAAGGCTGGCTGGTGCCGGGGGCTGAGTGACACCTGCCCCCCAGCAGCATGCCGAGAAGGATTTAGGGGCAGTGGGGGATGATCAGAGTACAAAGCGAGAGTATTGAGCGGGGTGAGCTCCGACACCCAGGAACTCAGCCACAGCTGCACCTGCCCTGATCTCCAGGAGGCCTCCTTACCTGGCACGAGTCTATGCCGCCCTGTGGCACACCAGCACACAGCATGTTGTCCGTGATTATGCCTCCATAACTTGCCTGGCACGTGGCCTGGTTGACGGTATAAACATTTGCGCACTGCATGTTGGCTGGGAACTTCCCTGGACAATGACAGAAAAACAAGTGTTCATGAGTAGGCTACAAGGTGCAAGAGACGTGTAAGACCCTCCACTGGTGTATACTGGCATAGATCCACTAACTCCAATGGAGCCATGGCCGACTGACCCCAGCTGCGGGTCTGGCCTCATTGACTCCAATGCAGCTATGGCCGATTGACCCCAGCTGGCAGCTGCCCCTTTGACACCAATGGAGTACAGCCGATTGACACTGGCTGGGATCTGGCCCCATTGATTTCAGTGGAGCTACAGCCGATTAACATCAGCGGAATCTGGACCCGACTGACACCAGCTGAGATCTGACCCCATTTCTTTTCCATAAAAGGAAACTTCTGATGATTCAACAGAGAAGCCAGAAAAAAACCCCAACCTCATTTCAGGTCAAACTAATTGTTTCATTTAGATCCAGTATTTTATGTTTTAGTATAATATTTTATGTGTTTGTAACCTTTTAAAATTGTTTTAAAAACAAAAGGAAGGGTAATTACATAAGGAAATGTTCTGAACAGAAAAAAAACAAGCCATTGTGACTCAGTGTTTTCAAAATGCAAAGTTCTGACTTTTTTCAGAACGTTGTTTCTGAAATGAACAATTTCATGAAATCACACGAATTGGCGGGACATTTGGTGATGCTGAAGCTGCATATTTCACCAAAACTTATTTCAGTTGGAAAATTTCCCCCAGGAAAAGCCAAAGACCTTTGACAGCCTGTTAACGAGGTCTCCTTAAAGACCTTCCACTCCCATCCCCACACTGAGCCTGACCTCAGCCCCTCCCGTCTACACCCAGCACTTCATACATTGGGGTGATCTAATGGTGCCCCATCCTGACACGCTGCATGGGCTTCCAGGAGCGGGACAACTGGTAGGTAGGCTGATTGTGTTCACGTAGTTGTTGAGTTGAGCGGGCACATCCAGCTCCAGAAGCATGAAATCTTTGTCACGAGGCTTGAGGTTATACTCAGGGTGCACAAAGAAGTTGCGGATTCTTCGTGTCTGCTCTGTGCCTTCGTTCATCCCTAGATTATAATCCCCCAGACGCACCTGCAGTGATCTACATGGAGAGAGGCCACAGGAAAAGATCAATAGATGGGTATTCAACTAGAGTTGGGCCAATCATAGAGTTTTCAGTGTTGGGGTAGCCTCGAAGATCTCGTCAACTTGGTTCCCCAAGAACTCAGTTATGATCTCCGATCATCCCATCTTATTTCTTTCTTGGCCTCCACTTAGACTCCATAGAGTTGATAAGACTCGCGTGTAAGGGATGGGTACGGGGTATATTCCAAATCCATACAATTATACAAGTATTGGTACCTTGTATACAAGTTTAGCCCTATTCTGATGCATGCCTCCTCCATTTTACGTTGTATCATGCACTTTATGGTTGGCCCGGTTATCGTTCAGGCCCAGTTCATATACATATCATGCATGGGTGACGGGTGTATAAGGCCAGAGAAGGCTTTGCCTTTCCTGATAGTCAAGCATGGCCCTGTCCACACTCTGCCCCTTCCTGCTGCATCCTGCTAGCATAGACCTTATGGCGGCGGCTCTCTCAACTCGCTGTATTTCCACTGAAGCAGGTAGGGGCTGGGGTGCAGGTGGCTGCTCAGCCAGAGAGAGGGGGCATCGCAGCATGATGCAGGCCGGCCGGGGCCAGGGTGGGTCGGGGCAGGGGGGGGCAGTGCTGGGGTTCAGGCTCTGGGGTCGCTCGGGTCGCCCAGCACTGGTGCTGGGGCGCTCCAGCACTGGGCCCATCCAGACCCGGTCAGCCATGCTGGTGGTTGGGCTGCCCAGGGTGGGACTGTGACAAGAAAGAGGTGGTGGAAGGGGCAGGGCTTTGGACGGACCCCAGCCAGACTGGCGGTTCATGAGCCGCCCCTCGTAACAAGCTTTGTTCTCAGGTCACAGGTACCCAGCACATTTTGTTAGTTTTCTTCCTGCGTTTTGTTAATTTCCTCCCTTCCAAACATTCATAGCCAGTGTTGCTGACACTATGATTTCTTGCTCCTGGCTTCACACAGCTGAAATGAACAATGTGGTGAATTCACCATAAATTTGTGGGATATTTTTGTGTTATCAAAGCTGCATTTTTCACCAAAAATCATGAATTCCTTCTCCTTGGCTTTTGGGTAGGGTGACCAGATGTCCCAATAATATCAGGATCATCCCTATATTAGGGGCTTTGTCTTATATAAGCAACTATATTCCATTCCCCTCCCACCCCAAAAAAGAGTCCCGATTTTTCACACTTGCTACGTTTGGGACCCACTTAATACGGTTATTTTGACTTTTGCCTCATCCTGGATTCCTGTGGCCTGCTCAGATGTAGTTAAAATTATTTGCCTGAATACTGAGAATTTCAGAGAGTCAAATCTGGGTCAAAGATTTCAATTTTCGCCACAAATCACAAAGTCGGGAGCAAAAATTTGTTTTGATCATTGCGAAACATTTCTGATAATAAACTTACAAGGAACTTTGAAAGAAAAATTGTCTTGAATGAAAAAATCAAAATATTTTGAAAATGTCGACATGAGACATTGCGATTATTTAAATGATTATTTATAGGTTTTAATTAGTTTTTCCAAATAGAAGAAATAGACCAGATTCATCCTAATATGCCAAGAGAGTTAGGACAAAAGGAGGGGAGGGGAACAACATATCTATCTTCAGGACCTGTGATAATGATAGAGCTTTAAAAGTCAGCCTGTATTGCTTTAAATTTTTCAGGTACGCCCATTCTGCGGAACGCCAGTCATTCAATCACTGCCAGATCAGCCCTATCGCTGAGCGAAGCATCAATGTTTGGAGGGGATTGACTTTTCCATTTTTACAGGATTCAGTTTTTTGCGACCAGAGCCGCATGTTGGAACCAGGTTGCCTTGTCCTCAGGTGACCTCCAGCTGTCAGGAAATATATCTGAGGATGAAATTTAAAGGGGAGGGACCACTGCGATTTAAAAATCCCAGCTTTTTTCTTTTTCAAAGCCAATGAGTGGACAAAATGGAAGTGAATTTGCAAAATGTTTCCCCATTGCCGAATCTGCACTTTTCGATGGGGGAAGGAGGGGAAATGTTTTGTGAAAAAAATTCGACCCACATCATCCACGTGAGCTGTCAGCACCAAGTGACGAGGCTGACGCTAGCGAGCGGGGATGAGGGGGCGGAGGTTTCCCTCTGCACACGCCATTGGGGAGACCAATGCTGGCTTGCTGCGTCCTGTACTGGGGCAGGCTCGTTTGAAGAAGGATGTTGGAAAACCACTGAAGGTGCAGAAAAGAGCCACAAAAATGATTTGAGGCTGGGGAAAAAATGGAGGCGGATGAGGCTAGGGGCTGTGGGAGGTGGAGAGCGAGATCTGGGCATGGATGGAGGACACCAAGGGAGAAGATAAGGACTGGAGCCGTGGGTTATTCCCATGCAGTACACTCTCTCCCTTCACCCCTGCTTTGACTTACCTGATTTGACTGCTGCAGTGGGCAGCAGTTAGCACCCACTTCCGGTCTATCAGGCTCCCGCCACAGTAGATTCGGCCATTTCTTAGGAGAGCCACCTGGAAGGGCCGTGAGCCGATGGTACAGGGCCTCCCCCCAACGACCCGCTGTTCCTCTCCCTCTGATGCTGCAATGGAGAGAAAGCATCTGCAATAAGTGGAGTGACCATCAGCCATGGCCGTACGGATTAGCTGGTGGCAGGATGACCATGAACCATTACTCGCACTCGGCTGTGCAAAAGAACAAGGCAATCCGAGGATGGCCCTGGCGAGGTATTTCCGGCCGTGATCGGGACACATTAAGGCCCCTGGGAAAGCCTCCAATTCTGGTCACCCATGTTCCAGAAAGAGGAATTCCAACAGGAACAGGTGTAGAGAAGGGTGCTAGGATGATCAGGGGGACGAAGGACCGATCTTACAAGGGAAGGCAGAAAGAGCTTGGCTTCTTTAACCTAAAACAAAGGCTGAAAAGGGATCTGATGGCTCTCTGTAAATGCAGCGGGGGAAAGAGCTAGAGGCAACATTGGCACAAGAACAAATGGGGATAAATTGGCCATGAATAAATCTAGGCTGAGAATGAGAAGATAGTTACTAATTATGGGAGGAGGGGGGTTGTGGAACAGGAGTGGGGGGCAAAAATACTCATTAGTTTGAAGATGGAACTCAATATGTTTATACGACAGAGTTGCCTCATGTAACAAGCACTGGACATGAGGAGGCCCCTTTCAGTCCTACTATGATCTTATGATCATCTCTTCAACCAGGGATCAGGGCTGGAGCAGGGAAGGATGCAGATTTTCTGGATAGTAGGAAATCCAACAATTTCAATTTTTTTTCTCCCTGTTCCAATATGGAAATAATTTTTCCCCTAAAAAAATTTCTGATGAAACTAATTCTGGGGGCGGGAGGAAATCCATTTCAGGTTGATCAGAACCTTTTGGTTTTGACAAAATCATAGCATCATGGAAATGTCAGGCTGAAAGGGGACTCGAGGTGTCGTCCCATCCAGGCCCTTGTGCTGAGGCAGGACCCAATAAATCTAGGCTATCCCTGACAGGGGTTTGTCCAACCTGTTCTTAAAAACCTGTCATCAGGTCCTCCTAAGTTTTCTTTTATCAAGACTAAACAAGCCCAGTTTTTAACCTTTCCTTGTAGGTCAGGTTTTCTGAACCTTTGACCATATTTGTTGCTGTCCTCCAGACTCTCTCCAGTTTGTCCACATCTTTCCTAAAGTGTGCTGCCCTGAACTGGACACAGTTCTCCAGCTGAGGCCACACCTGTGCCGAGCAGGGCGGGACGACCTCCCATGTCTTAAATATGACACTCTGGTTAATACTTCCCAGAATGATATTTGCCTTTTTCGTAGCTGCATCAGATTGTTGACTCATCCGCAATTTGTGATCAACTGTCACCCCCAGATCCTTGTCAGCAGTTCTGCCACCTAGCCACATATTCCCTGTTTTGTAGTTGTGTGATTGATTTTCCTTTCCTAAGTGAAGTACTTTGCAGTTGTCTTTACGGAATTTCATCCTGCTGAGTTCAGAGCAATTCTCTAATTGTCAAACTCATTTTGAATTCTAATCCTGTCCTCCAAAGTGCTTGCAACCCCTCCCAGCTTGGTGTCACCCACAAATTTTAGACGTGTATTCTCCACTCCACTAAAATCAAGATATCTCTCGTCCACTGCTTCCTCCCCTCTGCTAGACCAGTAACCCTGTCAAAGAAGGAAATTAGGTTGGTTTGGCACGATTTGTTCTTGACAAATCCATGCTGGCTATTCCTCATAGCCCTATTGTCCTCTAGGTGCTTACAAATTGATTGTTTAATAATTTGTTGCAGTATCTTTCCAAGTATCAAGGTTAGGCTGCCTGGTCTTTAATTTCCCGCGTCCTCTTCGTTCCCCCTTTTAAAGATAGGTACTATGTCTGCTCTTCTCCAGTCTCCTGGTACCTCACCTGTCCCCAAGGAGTTCTCAAAGATAATTGCTAGTGATTCTGAGATTGCTTCAGCTACTTCCTTAAATTAAAATTCCTTAGAGTTAATTTCATCAGGCCCTGCTGACCGGAACACATCTAACTTAGCTAAATATTCTTTAATCTGTTCTTTCCATATTTTGGCTTGTGTTCCTTCCCCTTTGTTGTTAGTATTAAATGTGCTGAGTATTTGGTGTCCATTAACTTTTTTAGTGACACCTGAAGCAAAATAGGCATTAAATAGCTCAGCTCTCTTGATGTAATCTGGTATTAGCTCTCCTTCCCTGCTAAGTAGAGGATGTACACTTTCCTTCATCTTTCTCTTGCTCCCAATGTATTTAAAGAACTTCTTTTTTTTGCCTTTTATGTCCCTTGCAAACTCATTTTGTGCCTTAGATCTTCTGATTTTGTTCCTACATGCGTCTGCTATTCTTTTGTTCTTTTCCTTAGCACTTTGTCCATATCTCCACTTTTTGTAGAACTCCTTATTTTCAGGTCATTTAAAGAGCTTCTTCTGATGGAACCATTTTGGCCTCTTACTATTCTTCCTATCTTTCCTTGTTGGAGTGGTGGATAGTTGGAGTGGTGTCTCTAATATTGTCTCCTTGAAAAATTGCCAGCTCTCCTGAACTCCTTTTTTCCTTAGATTTTCTTCCCATTGGATCTTACCTACCAGTTCTCTGAGTTTGTTAAAGTCTGTTTTTTTGAAGTCCATTGTCCTCATTCTACTGCTTTCACTCCTTCCTTTCCTTAGAGTCATGAAATCTGTCATTTATCATTTCATGATGACTTGCACCCAAATTGCCTTCCACATTGAAATGTGCTACCAATTTCCCCGTCAGTTAGAATCAAGTCTAACACACTCATAACTTCCAAGGATTGGGAACCTAAAACAGTGGCTCTCAACCTTTCCAGACTATTGTACCCCTTTCAGGAGTCTGATTTGTTTTGCGTAACCCCAAGTTTCATCTTACCTAAAAAGTACTTTCTTACAAAATGGGACATAAAAATACAGAAGTGTCCCAGCCCTCTATTACTGAAAAATTGCTGACTTTTTCATTTTTACCATATAATTATAAAATAAATTATTTGGAATATCAATATTTTTCTTACATTTCAGTATATAGAGCAGTATAAACAACTCATTGTCTGTATGAAATTTTAGTTCCTACTGACTTTGCTAGTGCTTTTTATGTAGCCTATGTAAAACTAAGCAAATATCTAGATGCATTGATGTACCCCCTGGATGACCTCTGTGTACCTCCAGGGGTACATGTACCCTGATTGAAAACCACTGATCTATTACATACACTCACCATTGAGTTAAATTTGCTCGTTCCTTTTGAAACTTCCCATACCCATGTGTCCTTCATGAATGAACTTTAAAATCCTGGAATTTTTGTTTGTCATTTTCCCTGAGGATAAATGGAAGCTTAACACACTTCCCTTGGAGGGGAACGTTTTCTGCCACTGAGGGTTTATCTGTTTAGGCATGAAATGCTTTTTCCATCCACAGTGTAGCGCATCTCTTCCTATCTCTTCCTCTGCGGTAGCATGTAGTCACATATCCCACATGTGAGGTGACACACCAGCTGAGTGTGTTGATGTGGAAGTCAGCCTTGGATTTGGTTTCTGGAGCATGGCCTTGGCAGATCTCATTTCAGATCTCAGCCAGTGCCTCATCCCTCAATGATTTGACTTCCTGATGTGAATTCAGCAGTGGAGTCACAATTCTGAAGCGCGAGTCCTGGGATTTGAGATGATGCTTTTCTTTGAAATCGATTATTTCAATCACGAATGATCCATAGATGCAGCTGGGAGAAGCTTCAAGACCAAGTGGCATGCGTTTGTAGTCCTCATTTGTGAAGAATCTTGATGCAAAAGCTGCGTATCCCCAGCTGCAGTCTTTGCCCGAGCCCATCTTGCAAATTTTCGCACAGAACGGCAGAACATTGTAGTTGATAACAATATACATAGGCCAATAGCCTTTTCAGTTCTTCAAATTAACCCTCCGTGGTCCATTTCTGTTCCACATCCAGCAGTAGCAATATTATTCCATGCGTTGTGTTATCAGAGATGTTATCAGTTAATTTTCCCCAAGAAAGTGTAACTAGTGCATGCGACACTAATATAGTGTCCATACTGAATAGCTACACCACAGATATAAGCTCCGGGGTAGAGCCAGTTGGAAAATTTCCATTGGAACCATATTCCACCAGAAAATGCTGTTTTGTCAAAATGGAAACGTTTCCCAGGGAACATGTCGATTTCATTAAAATTTTGTTTGGCAAGAAATTGACATGATCCGAGTGGAACATTTAGATTTTCATTTTGAATAGACTTTTTGTTTCGATATTTGACAACCTTATTTAGTTTCTTTTAATTCTTTATGAATTGAAAATGGGAACCAAACACCTCAACTGTATCAAGATGAAACATTTTCGTCGATCAGAAACTATTTTTTTTTAAATGTCATCTTGCTGGAAATTTCAAAATTCGTTGGTATGGTTCTGATTTGGAATGAAAATAAATTTCAAAATCACAGAATGTCTGGCAGATTCCAGTTTCTGCACAACTGCACTCCCAAAGATGCAGGTGTATAGAGCTTGATCCTTTCATTCAGAGAGGAAAGGCTTGTGGTTTTAGATGTTGAGGTCCTGGATCCTATCCATGCAGATGAGCTGAATGGGGGCAACATTGATGGGGATGGATAGAAACTGTGCTTTGATGGAAAATCAGGGTTTCACCAAAACAGAGATTTTCAATTTCCTGTAGAAAATTTTGAATTATTTTGTCCAAAAAAAAAATAAACACACCAAACCCAAAATAATCTTATTCAGAAATACCTCTGGCATGCCTCTGTGGTGTTGCAGTCTGGCTGCCCCATTTTCCTCCATATGCTGTGCTCCACGGTGAGACTTTATCTCCCATGATGAATCACAGCCAGGAGCTCCCATAATACAATTATCTTCCCTTACTATTAATGGTGTATCATGGGAAATGTAGTCCAACCAGAGAGCTTGGCCAATAGAGGAGGATGGGGGCCTCATGCCTGTATACTACAGTTCCCATGATGCATTGCGGCAGCACTTCCAGATCAGAATGTTTCAGATTTCAATTTTTTTCCTGAAAAGTGAAACTTTTCGGAGGGTGGAGGGCAGAAATAATTCTTTTTTGGATTGGAGGGTCACAGGGTAGCTGTATTCTCTGCTAATGATGTTTAGAAATTGCTTGAGCTGAATATTTGAGTGGGCAGAATTTACATGTAAAACCAACTTGCTCTGGCAGGAATTATAAACGACTGTAGGAGGGGTTGGTAACAACACCTAGAGTCAAGGTTGCCTAACACTTTCCATGATAAAACCCTGTTTTCAGTTGCTGAAAGCTTTACCAAACTTTAATTCTTCAGGCTGAGATTTTCCACGCTTGCTCTCTGAAAGTGCTTTGGAAAGATTCCGTTCAGCGATTTCCAAGAAAGAGGTCAGGGAAGGATAGGGCATTTTTGAAATGTTCAAACCGTTCTCCAAACACTTTTAGAAACGCTCTAGCGCCTTGGCAGCAGGAATTTGAAATTTTGCAAAGAAATAGCCCTTGAGTCAGAGGTGCCCTTCGTTGTTCCCATGAAAATTCACCCAGATTTGATGAAATTAATAGCTTCCGGAAATCACAATTTACACATGCTCAATAGAATAGGGGGTTGGTCAGTGACTAGGGTTTCCTGGCTCTCCCACAACACACATAATTAAAGCTGTCAAGCTTTTTGGGGTGGAACATTTTCCCATTGGAAAATGTCATTTTGTCAAAGTCAAAAATTTCCTTCGGAACGTGTTGATTGTGATGCAAATTCATTTAAAAAAAAAAAAAAAAAAAGATCAAAGCAAAGCATTCTCCTGTAGGAGTCGGGCTCCACAATCAAACTTCATTGCCCATGATGCCTCACAGCCCGGGACTCCCATGATGCACTAGCGTCTCCTCACCAAGTGGTGCATGGCGTTTCATGAGATAGGCAGTCTGACCAGGGCATTGGACATTATCCAAAAGGGCCATTTTGATTTGTCTTATCGAAGTCATTTCATGTTCACATGTTTTTCTTTAAAGAATTAATATTATGTTACAAATGGTGCTATATAAAAATTATATATTTTTACACCTGCTTTAAACTTAAAGCCATTGAAATCTTGGTGAAAAAAATTCCCTCCCCTCCCAAAAACACTTTTCATTTTGTGGGAAAAGTCAAAATTCTTTCCTTTTGCCTTGATTTGAGACTAACACAGATTGTGAAATCATGGCTCCCTGCCTGCTCTAGAAATAACAGAGACTAATCAGACAAGAGGCCTGAATATATTAATTCCCTTTCGCAACCTTAGTGACGGGCACTGTGGAATCAATAATGGGACTGCCAGGAAGGTGACTTTTCATAACCAGCCGCCCACCTTAAGCACCGTCTGGAAGACATTCCTACCCTGAAATTGCAGAACCTTCTCACCCAACCCCACTTTGGCATCTCTTGCAACTTTTTTTTCCTACCTGCTGCCCCAGCCACGAGCATTGCGATGATCAGCAGCTCCATGGTGGTTGTGGTGATGGATACGGTATGAGTCTTCGCTGTCGTTACTGCACTGAAAGATATTGAAAAGGAATCGCTGGGCATAGGTGTCTTGAGGAGGATGGATGGCCTCGCGAATAAGGTGCTGACTTGGGATTTAAGGAAGCCAGGCTCTTTCCCAGACTCCCATGAGCAAGCAGTTTCTCTGTGCCTCAGCTATCCTGACTGTACATGAGGAGGAGAGCCCTGCCGTACTGGGGGAGGATAAATGTACTGTGATAGTCTGATTGGAATGGGGGCCCACTCTCCCCCAGGGGCATTTTCCATGAAAAGATCTGATCTGTTGAGGGGGGAAAAACCTCAATCCAGATTAAAAAGATTTCCATGCGCTGCACTGAGCCCACCCCTCTCCTCCTAGCTCTGCTTCTAACGTGTCACCCCAATAACAGATGTGGGCGAACCCCCCATAATCAGTCTACTAACAAAGAAATGAATAGATTTAAGGCACTGATCTGGCCCCCATCATGCTAGCATCTGAGCACCTCATAATCTTTATCGTATTTAACCTCACAACTCCTTGAGGAGGTAGGGCAGGGCTATTATTTCCTTTGTATAGATGGGGAAACTGAGGCAGAGAGAGACTAAGCAATTGGGCCAAGGCCATGCAGGGAGGCAGCAGCAGACCAGAGGTTAGAAGTCATGTCTTCCGAGACCCAGCTGAGCAGCCAAACTGCCAAGCCCTCTGTCTATACTGAATGCCCTGTGCCATCCCCCATAATCCCCTGAATAACAGAGCAGTGTCCCCATGACATCCCATTGTCACTCCAAAACAGAGAGATGCCCTAAGTCTCCCCTTAATCCCCCAACAAGAAAGCAATGCCCCCTGGTATCCCAGAATCACCCCAACGACAGAGTGATGCCCCCTGGCACCCATAATCAGTCCAATAACAGGACAATGCCCCAAGCCATCACCCTACGTCGCTCCCCAAACCGCAGCCATCTCCTTCCCACCCTGCCGCATGACCCCCCACCCAGTCAGGCTTCCTGACACCCGGGGCTGGACTGTCCCTGCTTCACCTGTAGCTCCTGCTTGTGGCACCCGGGAGCGGAAGAGCCTCAGGTGGTTGTGTCTTGGACAAAGCCAGGGATTCACTGGGTGGGACACTTTATATGCTGGGGAAATGGGCTGTTCCTTGTGAGTCAATAAGTGATTGCCACGTCTGGGGACCTGCCCCACATGTCGGCAACCAGGTACCTCCCTCCACCCTCACACTCCTGGCTCCGGTAGGTCAGATCTCGTGGAGCTGCGGGAGCAAGGCAGCCTTTGTTCCCGCCTCTCTCCTTCGCAGGGGACCCAGTAGGAATTAGTCCTGGGAACGGCGCCTTCTCCATTGCCGAAAGCGACTCCCTGAGCCTGCCGCTCTGTCTCCTGCCACCAGAACAAGGGGGTGGAGAAATAAGAGATGGGGCCAGAGAAGAGTCATGAAGGCTGGGGGGAGGAAAGGCCTGAGGGCTTGTCCTCACTTGAAACGCTACAGCTCAGATTGGCCCATTGGCGTATCCAATCCACCGCCCCGAGAGGCAGGAGCTGGGTGGTCGGAGAATTCTTCCATCGCCTAGTGCTGTCTATACCAGGGGTTAGGTGGGTTTCACTATGTCGCTCGGGGCTGTGGATTTTTGGATGGAGGCATGGCTCTGAGACCTCTGCCCACCCTCCGAGCTATGTAGCCGGGTCAATCTAACTTTTTAGCGCAGATCTAACCTATGCAGTATGCAACTAAGCGTTTGATCTTCTTCATTGATCAGAGAGAAAAGCGAGAGGTGGCTCGCTCACGCTGTGTATGTATCTTCACGGGGAGAAAATCCCGGGTGCTGATGGGCTCGTGAATGAAAGAGAACAAAAGCCAGTGGCTGGAAATTAAAGGCAGACACATTCCAGTGAGGAACGAGACACCATTTTTTCCCAGTGCAGGTTGATTAACTGTTCCCTGATGGATTTGCCGTCATTGATGGTTTCCAATGCGGACCGGCTGCCCTTTTGGGAAAATGCTGGCAAGTGATTGGACTCAATACAGGGGGGAGTGGGAGAATTTCTTCAACACAAGTTATACAGGAGGCCAAAAGAGATGATCTCAAAGTCCCATCTGGCCTTAGAATCTATGAGTACATCTACATTGCTATGAAAGGCCCATGGTATGGCTATGGCTGGCTCACAGGTTACAGGCTGTGGGACATTTAGGCTTGGGCCAGACAGAGCCAGGGTGGGAAACATCACACAGGCATGGTGGGTGTCTCAGAGCCTGGGCTCCATCCTGAGCAGGAACGTCTATGCTGCTCTTTCTAGCCTGGCAGTCCAAGGCCTCTAACCCAAATCCATCGATCCAGGATCTGATACTTGATGCCGCACATTTTGAATTGCAGTGTAGACACACCCAACGACTTTATGAGATCAAAGCTGATACAAGAACTTGTATTTTTCAGGCAAGGTGTAATTGAACTGTGGAACTCACTGCCACAGAAAGCTGTTGAAACCAAAACCATCACAATATTCAAAAAGGGGGTGGAATAACCGGAATGATCACAGTTTGTGATTACAAGCAAATTAGTGGCTGGCACTATCAAACTTCCTCTTTCAGGGTTTGAATTTGTCTCTAATTATTAGAAAGCAGAGTGAGGATTCATGTGTGTTGGGGGGACAGATTATCTCCCATTAGCCACTGCAGGGGGTCTCACATCTTCCACTGAGACCAGTCAGTGACAAGATTCTGGACTACATTATGCGATTGTGTTTTTTTAAAATAAGCCTTGGATTCTCTTAATTTTCCTTCCTGTTTCAATCTCTTCATTAGATCCTTTTCTGGCCCCCATCACCATGGTATCTGGGCACCTCATGCTCTTTAATGCATTTATCCTTGCAGACACTGTTGCTCCCTTTGTTAGGGTTAGGGAGACCAAATAACAAGCGTGGAAAATCGGGGCAATTCTTTTTCAGGAGGGGTGGGGCATAGTTGGGTATATAGGACAATCTTGAGATGATCCTGATAATTTCGAAACATCCAGTTACCCTAGTTAGGGTGGGGCGGGGGATGATTTTCCCATCCCATGAGACTGTTCAAGATTTCAAAGTTTCCCTTTCCCCAAAATCTTGCAAAATGTTGCCACCTGAGAAAAGAAAACCAAGACCATTTTGATTTGGGTTAGCTGAAATATTTCATGAAAAAAAAAATTCTAACGTGTTCATTTTGCTTTCACCTTTTAAACTCATTTTTAAAAAATAGAAATTCAATCACATTCCAAAAGGGTTTTGAAAACATCCAGCCAGGACGTTTTGACTTCCCCTGCCCAAACTTTTTTTGAGTTGGGAACGTCACTCAAACACATCCTGTCCGGTAAATAGTTTCAGTTTCGATGCCTTGGCATTTTAGGGAAGAGAAATTCCCATCCACTCTACCCATTGTACCAATAGGGAAACTGAGGCAGAGTGTGAGCCTGAATGCTTTATTGAGGGTGTCACAGGTAGTTGTGCGTCGATCAGGAATTGAATCAAGGTCTCCCACACTCCTGGATGATGCACCGCATTGAAATGTCTCTTCTCTATGCTTTTAAGGAGAACGCAAGTCACATTTTCAAGCTTTCCTTTGGAATCACAAGGGCTGGCAGTTTCCCTCCTGTTTGGATTCTGGCCAGTCACAGGACTTCAGTCACTGGGGCTTGGAGCCCAGCACCAGCTCTCAGGAGAGCTGGCAGCTCTGCCCCTTTGGAACGTCTGCTGTACCCAGACGGGCTGGCGTGCCGCATATGGGAACTCCTCCGTGTTCCAGGCTGGTACGAGGGCCTGTAATGACAGGGCTACGCAGGTCTCTCTATGGGGCAGGAGCTGCTCTGAGTAACTGGTACATGTCTGGCGCCCCAGATTGGTGCCGTGCCAACCTGTTATTGACAGTGCTATGGGCTGCCAGAGGGAAGGGTTAGGTTGGTTCTGCGTCTGGATGGCACCTGGTGCTGGGACACCTGGATACTACTGTAATACACCTAATAACTGACGATGTACAGCACCTAGCGCAAGGGGTCCTGATCCAAGTCTGGGGCATCTACATGTGACCGTAATACGCTCTTGAACTGCCAGTGATGGTGGATGCTTAACTGATGCCTGAACCTTGGGTGTCCCCTTGGGACAACGGCGGGGAGCACTGGAAGATGAGTGATTGTTAGAAAGTGCCCATTGGGCTGTCAATCTACCCTGCCCTAATCCTCTAAGCCCGATTCCCCTCCCAGGGTCAGGGACAGAACCCAGGAGTCCTGGCTCCCAACTCCCCTGCTCTAACCACTAGACATGACTCCCCGCGTAGAACCAACAGTAGAAACCAGGAGTTCTGGCTCCCAGCCCCCCGTTCTAACCCAGTAGACCCCACTCTCTGCCCAAAACCAGGGACAGAGAACCCAGGAGTCACTTGATGGGAGATCTCAACATTTTTGCTTTTCCTGCCAATTGGGACTGAAAACAGATGTCCACGTGTCAGCATTTCCTGACGAATGGAGATGCCGAGTCTGACCCCCGTGAGTTATTTCTCTGGATGAAAAATGTTTGTTGGCCTTTTGCAAAACAACAGGCTAGGCATGGATATTGTGCTGGAAATGTTTGCCAATGGCTTGCAGAGGGTGAGTTATCAGGACATAGTGCCAGGAAGCCTTTTGCAATCACAGGGCGTGGGCGTCATTCCCTCATCTCAGCCTGGTTCCCCCAGCTATTTAAAAGACACTTCATGCTTCCTTTCGGCAGGTATTTGTGAAGGACCCTGCAATGTCATAGATTTTAATGATCGCAAGGAAACTGTGATCCATCCATCCTACCCTCCTGCGGAGCCCAAACAGGAGAGTCTTCAACAGGGATTCCTGCCTCCAGACCAGATCTGGCTGTTGAGCTAAAGCATCCTTAACTCCACCTCTTGCTTGCGTGCCCTTAACTCCGCCCCTTCATGGCTTTAAAGCCCATATCTGGTGGGTGAGCTAGAGTGGAGCTTTGTGTGTGCCAGAGAGATGCCTTATCTCAACGCAAAGACTCTGAGGGATGGAGAATCTGCCCTGTCCCTGGGAGTCAGTTCCCCACCCTGAGGAAAATCTGCCCCTTATTTCCAGTCTGGATTTTTCTGGCTTCAGCTCCCAGCTTTCAGCTTTCACTCTGCCTCTGTCTGCTGGGTAAAAGTGCCCTCTGCTCCCCAAAATCTCCTCCCCAAGGACGTGCTGATAGACTAGGGTCAAGTCCTCTCTTCCCCTTTCTGGGAGAAACTCCCTCATGTTCAGTCTCCAACTTGCAGGCAGGTTTTCCAGCCTTTGGATCATTCCTGTCGCTCTTCTCTGACCCCTCCCTGATTTCCCAGTGTCCTGTTTGACATGCAGCCTCCCACCGGGGCTGGGTGCAGACTCCAGACATGGTCTCCGCACTGTCGTATCCACCTCCAAACCACCATCCAAAGTAGATAGTGCTCCTGAAATAGATGCACGATGTGCGTGTTATTTTGAGCCATGCTTTGCTCACTCTGAGTTGGGTTTTGAGCATCACATGAACGCCAATGATGTCCCTGAGCTGAAAACACCAACATTCAGATCTAGGCGCTCTACGGGAAATGTGCACAACCGGGGTGTGATTTTTAAAGCGCACTAACCCGTTGTGCATGAATTGGTCCAGGCAGACCCTGCTGAATTCCATGGTGCACTTCAACGTAGGTACCCATTTTGGGTGCACTTTTATACATGGTCTTCACTGACCAATTAATGCACAACACATTAGTGTGTGTTCGGAACCACAATCCTGCAGTGCGCATTACTGCGCCATGTAGACAAGCTCTTAGCTAAGTCTAACTTCTCTTTGTACCAAAAGCAATCCGATGACTTCTTCGTTTCCTATAAAAAAATTCAGTGTCTCCTCCCGCACTTGCTCTCTGAGCACAAAACCAACGTCCTGGGACTTTTACAGGGAAACCCGTGCATCAGTTTGCAAGCTAAAGAACTGGGTCCTTTCTGCAATTCTTCTCTGTGTCCTGAAAGGGCTTAAAAACAGGGCAACGCAGGCACTTCAAACGCGACGCGTAATGTATGAAGTGTGAGCAAGAAACAAGGTGTATAACCACTGGAAAAAATTGTGAGATTGGCCTAGAAATCCAGAGCTGTAGACAAATTACAAAAAAGAAGCAATGCCAGGCTCTTTTGCTTTGCGTGCGGGCACTGGAGGATTTATACGTCACGTTTTCAAGCTCTTCTCCCCAGCTTTAAGGGCAAAAAACTTTTTTCTTAATGAAGCCAAGAACTAATGCTACTGACAGCATGAGGATGATGAGAAATTATCTGTGTCACATTTACAGTCAGCTCAGATGGGTCATAAATTAAAGGCCCCTCCTAGTTCTTCCATTGCAGTCTCTATCTGACGGGGAACGAAAACAGCTTCCCACTGATTGACAGCTCAAGCTTCTCAGAAGTGAAGGAGCAAAACAGTCACTGGGCAGGGTTGCTCCCAGCTGGTTCTACCAGACCTTTTAATACCAGGGCTGGGTAATTTTCTTGTAATTGTCTCTAATTAGTTCTGCAGCAGCATTCCTAACCCAGAGCTCTTCCCAAAGGCTGATTCATGTGTGAGCCTGCAAACCTCCGAAAGGAACTCTGCTCTGTCACATTCTTCGGCAGTAGATCCCTCCCCAGTTGTCTGCGCTGCAGCTGATCTTGTCCAGTGCCCACGTTGCCTGTGCAATGAAACGATGTAGCAAAGCCGGGTGCATCTCTTGGTGGTTGATTTCCCCATGCGTCCAGCATGCACTAGATCAGCTTAACCTGTCTGAGTGCTTTGCAACTGGGTGTTATCCTAGCTTTCTTCCAGTCGCAGTAGTGTTGCAAGGATGTGCAGTGCCTGGCCCCCTCTTTAAGGGATTATGATGTACACAAATCAAATCAGCCTGGGTGTGGAGGGAAGGTGGAACTGCCTAGTGATTAGGTCCCCAGGAGCAGAATGGGCCAAAAACTGAGTTTTTGGTTTGCTGGCTAGAAATCGGGGGTGGGGGAGCAATTTATTTCAGGTCGGCTCAATAACAAAACGTTTCAACATTTCCAGCGAATGGAAATGTTGGGGGGAAAAAAAAAAGCCATTTTAGGTCGAATAAAACGATTTGAGGTTATGGAAAGATTTCCCAAAGGTTGTAAAAAAATACATTTGAAGGCGATTTCGAAATGAAAAGGAGTTTTGACCCCAAAACATGGAAATGTTTGGTTTAGAAAATGTAAAAAATGAAACTCTTTAAAAGGGTTTTGGGGGTTTTTTTCCCGACAGAAGCAAGCCAGTGAAACTGACATGAATATGCAAAGTGTTTCAATCCACCTGAATGTGCATTTTTTTTTTTTTTTTTTGGCCAAAAAAGAAAAAGGCCGGGGGAGGTTGATTGCAAAATTCTACTCAGGAGAGCTGGATTCAATTCCTGGCTCTGCTACCGACTTCCTGTCAAGTCACTTTGTCCCCCACCCCTCGTGCGTCAGTTTCCCCATCTGGATAATGCTACTAACCCTGTGTCAAGTGCTTTGAGGTCCACAGATAGATATTTGTTAAGTCATCACCCCCCTCCCACAGCTGCCTCCTTCTGTCTCCTATTCCCCACTCCTCCCTCACTGGCTTCCTGTGGAGACCTAGTCCTGAGTTGTGTATTTACCTCTGCTAGCACCTGTCCTGGAGACAACACCCCTTAGTGAAGGCAGCTGGAATTGCTCCTCCTGTGATGTCCCAGCTGCTTTTGCAAGTGTTTGTGAGTCGCTTAGATGTCTTCATTCGATTAAAGGCGTCAAACTCACTGTCAGGAGACGGCCGTAGCCCAACTTCACTTATGGTTGCAGGCCAGGATTTAAATTCACACCAGGAAAATTGTAATGTAAACATTAAAGTGCATCTCCCTAAGGTGCCTCATGGGAGTTGTAGGTTCATTGCTTCATGCCCTCGGTCTCCTGTGGCAGTGTTTCTCAACCTTTTAAGTAGCAAGTACCCGCTAACTTCTGGAAATTTTAATAAGTCCCCAACACTCAGTTTTCCACGGGATTTTATATTTACGGACTAATGGGAGCCATATGTTGGAAGAAGGGCTGAGTATACAAGGCCGTGATTTGACAGATGTCAGATCTAGTGTGGGTAGCGTTACCACCGTTACAACAGGAGTGCACAACTCAAGTATGTATCTAGGCTAGAGGTGACGTTGGCCAAAGGTAGGAGGCTTTGAGTGGCATGCCAATGCTGGGGGATATAAAGTGCCGTGCATAATTTTTTGCCTCCCCCAGAAGCTGGGGGCTGCCACATGCCTCCCAGCTGGGAGCTAGGACTGGGCGGGAAGTGAGCTCCTGCCGCCAGGTTTCCCCCGCCTCCTCCCTTCACTCTGTTTTTCCCGGTTACCCCCTGCCTGTGTCTCGCATACTCCCAGGAGTACACGTACTCCTGCCTGGGCTACAACTCCTATGGGGCACCGTTGTTTACTGTCTGGCATGGTGCATCATGGGAGATGTGGAGCAACCAGGGAGCCCCCCATGCTCTGACCACGAGACCCGATTCCCATCCCAGAACCAGGGATAGAACCCAGAAATCCGGACTCCTAACCCCATGTGCTCTAGCGCACTAGACCCAGCTCCCCTCCCAGAGCTGGGGCTGGAAGCCAGCAGTCCTGACCCCCAGACTCTGGTACTCTAACCACTAGACCCAACTCCCAGCCTGGATTCAGTGACACAGTGCTATGATCGGTTAGGTTCCTTCCAACTGGTTTCCCAACCACAGTGCAAGAACTCCCCGCCATTGTCCTGAGGTGACACCCAAGGGTTCAGACATCGGCCGTTCGAGATCCACTCGTATCAAATGCTTCCCGGCAACACAACCTCTTTCTCCACCTGAACCCCTGCGATGAGTCGCTTGTTTCACAAACCAGCCCGGAGTGATTCACGTATTGTCATACCAAATCCTCATGGTCATTTTCCAGCAATAAAACCTGCCTTGCAACGTCCTACCTTAGCAAAGGATCTGGGGGACCCCCATTGGGAAGGAATCTGACTGGATGGGGCTGACACTCTAGCTGAGTGAAGAGAAACTGACCTGCTGGGGGTTCTCCTTAAGGGCTCAGAAAGGATGGATGGACAAGTAGTTAAAGCACTAGAGTACAGTGAGAAACCCACGTTCAATTCCCTGCTCCACCACAGATGTCCTCCACAACCTTGACTAAGTTTTTGTGCCTCAGTTTCCCCATCTGTACAATGGGACAATAGCCCTACCCAGTTCAATGGGGGTGTTGTGAGATAAATGAATTAAAGGTTGTGCGGTGCCCAGATACCATGGTGATGTGGGCCAGATAAGGAAAAAGATCCCAGGACTGGGCCATCTAAATGCTTGTGTGAGACCCGCATCACTGCAGTAACAAGATCATCTCCCGAATATGTATGGGTTTAACTCGCCCCTGGGAGGAAGAGATTTTTATGTTGCGATAGCTGAACAGAAAAGAATTTTTTCTATTGGTTTTTTGTAAAAAAAAAATCGTTTTCTGTGAAATTTTTCATTTGCCAGAATAGTTTTTGAAAAGAAAACAAAATGTTGTGGGAGGAGAATCTAATTTGGGTTTTTTTTCGTTTTGAAAATCTGGTTCCCCTCCTCCACCTTTCAATGAAAACTATTCCGCTGGCAATTTTTGCGACCAGCTGTAGTTATCACCTGAACGTGAAAGTGTTTCAAAAGTGAAAAGTGGGAGCTCCCCCCACACACACATTTTCTGTTCCCCCCTGGAAAAAGCACTAAGAAAATGTGGAAAGCCATCTATTTCTCCACATTACTAGACTGCCCCTGGGAAAACTGCAATTCCCCACTGGGGAATGTTTTTCCTTTGGAAACTTATGCTTGGGAAACCAACCAGATTTCCCACCCAGCTTTATTAATAAATACTTATCTAGAGCTTATCTAGATCTGAAAGCACTGTACAAAGGAGTTCAGTATTACCCCATTTGCCAGAGGGGGGAAACTGAGTCACAGACAGGTGATGTGACCCCCCCAGCAGGCCAATGGAAGAATGGGCACTAAAACTCAGGCCTCCGACGTCCCATCCTGGTGCGGTATCCACTAAGTCACACCGCTTCCCAGCTCTAAAGAGCAAGGTTTGCAGAGCTCAGGTCTGTGCCTGTGTTATGCTGAAGTGGCTGGCATCAGTGGGGTATTGGATCCAAAACCAGTGGCTGCGCCAAGCTCCCTGCTTCAGGCTCAATGGAAGGAGCAATCAAACTCCATGATGGAGTACGGAGAACTGCATGCAAAGGAAGTTACCGCCCAAGGCCCGGGGTGGCTCAGTGCTGAGCCGTGTGAGTTGGAAGGTTTCCCTGGCTGCCAACACAGGGGTGAGGAGATGCCTGTGCATCTGGGAAGCAGGAAGCAAGCGGGACCCTGGATGGAAGCAGAGTGGCAGAGCTCTTTGGGCACAGGGTCTGGAGGGACAGGTGGGTGGATTTCAGAGCCAGGAAACAGCCTGCTGCACTCATGGGAGCAGGCCAGTGGGGACGCATTTTTGGAAGGAACTGAGATTCCTCCGAGCACAGACCCGACTCGTGACAGGAATGACCCTGCGGAGCTCGTCAATGTGCTTGGGCCAAAGGAGGTGACTGTACCTTCCAAAGACTCCGGCAAACCAGCCAGGAGCAACTCCCCTTTCCAAGGGTGGCTGGACTGAGGAAGGATTATTTCATGCTGCAGAAGCGCTCTGACGGCCAGGATATGTTTGGGGGGTGGGGTGAGCGTTCTTCTCCTCCTCAGCTTTATGGCTATTCTGGTCAGCCCTGGCGGGACAACAGCCTCTGACTCTTCCCCCCAATTAAATATCCTCCTGCTGGAACAGAGCAGGAGGCCCTCGGTTTGACGACGCTCCTTGCCACTTCCCCAGGCCAGGGGGGAAGAGATGGGCGTGGCCTTCCGAGCTCTACCCACCCAATAAGCCCCACCCACATAAGGCACCGAAACAGGGGGCCAGTCACCCTTGATTGTGCCACTGCTCAGAATAGCTCTCTGGGCTCCTTGGTCCTGGCTAGAATGTGCCATCAGGCAAGCTGGGCTACTTGGGATAAGGCCCAGAGCCTCCAGGGTATGAGATGCCTAACTCCCATGGATCTCAAAGGTATTTAGGCACTGAACTGCCATAGAAATCAAAGGTATTTAGGTGCCTAAATGTCATATAAATTAAAGTGTTTAGGCACCTAATGGCCATAGAAATCAAAGGTATTTAGGCACTCGACTCCTACAGAAATTAATGGTATCCGGTGCCTAACTCCCCTTGCTCTCAAAAGTATTTAGGCGCCATGCCCCCTTTGATATCAAAGATTTGCAGGTGTCTAACTCCCATAGAAATCTAGGTTATTTCAGCAACTGCCTCCTATAGAAATCCAGGGTATTTAAGTGTCTGACGCCAGGAGAATCATGAATGGTAATAGGTGCATAAGATTCTTTAAGGGGTGGGGCTTTGGCCAAGCCACACCCCCCCATGCTCAGCATTGATCAGGGCCCTATTGTACTAACAAGGCGCTGTACGTTATTATCTATCAGGATTCAGCTATTTTTGTTTGGCTTGGAATTTAAATTGTTCATTCCCCTTCCCCCCCCCCCCGCCCACAGTCAAACCAAAGCAATATTTCAAGATGAAACCAAGAAAAGGTTTTTCTCCCCTCTTTTCTGAATTCTTGGGGGGGGGGTAGGGGAGTCCAAAAAATGGAAAAATTCACCTGAAATTCACCTGAAAAATTCATCGAACATTTTAGATTTCCAAGAAATTGCATTCTTGGAAAGAGAAAACAAATTAGTTCAACGGATTTTGAACACTTCGGTTCACACAGAAATCACGGGGATGAGATCACCTTTGTTAATATCCAACCTTTCAATCCATAGATTTTTTTCAGGCCACAAGGAGCACTTAGATCATCTAGTCTGACCTTCTGGCTAACACAGGCCACTAAAATTTCACTGAGTTCCTCCCGTCACTTTGTATTTGGTTAAAGTATCTTTCAGAGAGACATCCATTCTGCCCTGGAAGACACCAAGAGATGGACAATCCACCACTTCTGTGCGGTGTTTGTTCCAATGATTTTAATCACCTGTGCTGTTAAATATTTGAAATGTATTTCTGAGTTGAATTTGTCTAGCTTCAACATCCAGCCATTGGATCTTGTTGTACCTTTCTCTGCTAGATGGAAGAGCCCATTATTAAATATTTGTTCATAGGTACTTATAGATTGGTATCAAGTCACCTCTTAACCTTCCCTTTGAGCTCCTGTTTATCACTTCAGTAGTAGCCTGTATTTTCTCCCCTGAAGATACTTAGTTACCATAATTGTCACCTTTTGATCTTTTTGATCAGCTAACCAGGAGTTTGCAACTATTTGAATACAAGGGATGGGCTTGCTGCCTTCTTAAACTGCATCAGGGAAATCTGAGGCCTGGTCTACCAGGGACCAGGCAGGAGGCTGCGATGGATCGAGGACTGGTCATTGAGAAACTCTGAGTTAAACAGACAGAGCTCATTAAGTCTCTCACTGTCAGACGATTTCTCCAGCCCTTGAATTTTTTTGTGTGTGGCTTTTTTTCTACACCCTCTCCAATTGTTCAGCCTAGACTAACTTAATATAAAGTGGGTGTACAACTAGCTGGAAAAGCTTCACAATCAAGCTAGAGAGGTGTATTGAATGGGGTCCTGCAGGGATCTGTCCTGGGTTTGGTTCTATTCAATAACTTCAAAAACGATTTGGATAATGGCCGAGAGAGCACACTTATAAAGTTTTTGGATGGTACCAAGATGGGACGGGTTACAGGCACTTTGGAGCATGGGATTATAATGATCTTGACAAACTGGAGAAATGGTTTGCAATAAATAGGATGAAATTCAATATGGACAAATGCGAAGTATGACACTTAGGAAGGAATAATCGTTGGCACAGATACAAAATGAGACACACTGCCTAGGAAGGAGGCGTACAGCAGGAAAGAATCCAGGGGTCATAGTGGATCACAAGCTAAATATGAGTCAGCATTGTCACCCTGTTGCAAAAAAAGCGAGCATCATTCTGGGATATATTAGCAGGCATGTTGTAAGCAAGACATAAAAAAATAAACCTTCCGCTTTACTTAGTACGGAAGAGGCCTCAGCTGGAATATTTTGTCCAGTTCTGGGCACCACATTTCAGGACAGATGTGGAGAAATAGGAAAAAAATCCCGAGGAGAGCAACCGAAATGATTAAAGGTCCAGAAAACATGACCTATGAGGGAAGATTGAAAAAGCTGGGTTTGCTTAGTCTGGAGCAGAGAAGGCTGAGGGAGACGTGATACCAGTCTTCAAGTACGCAAAAGGTTGTTATAAAGAGGAGGGTTATAAACTGTTCTCCATAAATGCTCCGACCAGGATACGAAGTGATGGGCTTAAATTGCAGCCAGGGAGATTTAGGTTAGACATTAGGAAACACGTAAGGGGAGAAAAGCTCTGGAACAGGCTTCCAAGGGAAGCTGTGGCATCTCCATCACTGGAGGTTTTTAAGACCAAGTTATTCAGGTGCCCGTCAGCAGCCTGGCTCTCAAGCCCAGCCACGCCAGCTCCTGAACCCACTCGTCCCCCGCCTTACTCCTGCCCTGCCTCGCTCCAGATGACTCCGGTCCTGACCCCTGACTCCAGCCTTGACCACTAGGCCTGACTCCTGCTCCCATCACAAGGTGCAGCCATTCAGTTCCCGGTCTCGTGACCTCATGGGAGCCTGCTTGAGCATCCCGCTGGGGTTTAGGCACGAGCGACTGGCACCACGTAGCTCATTGGAGGCAGAGCGGTACCAGGACCGGCTGAAACGTAGGTGCCTAAGGGGGTTAGACACTTGTGGGATTAGCTGACCAGGGGGCTTGTGAACCTCAGTGTTGGACAGGGGCACCTAAGTCCCTTGGTGGATCAAGCCGCCGGTGCTGCTGTGCGGGAAGGAGGCACCAGAGAAGCAGAGCCACGGTTGTCACTCTTTTATTCTGAGGTCTCCAGGGCTCCCGTCCCGGTGGGCGCAGTCAGCCGGAGCGCATGGTCTCCTGCAGCCAGGTGATGTAGTTGCACACCTTGACGAACACGCCAGTCCGGTTGGGGCGGGAGCATCCTTCGAAGCCCCACGAGACGATACCCTGGAGTTCCTTCTGGCAGGTGAGTGGCGAGCCAGCGTCTCCCTGGAGGGGCGAGCGCCGCGAAACTCGTCAATAGGACAAGCATCACGCGTAGAGAGCCCAGCCCAGTCCCTTGCGTGACAGAGCTTGGCCCTCGCCACCCACACTGCCTTTCAGAGTGAATGTGCCGCACTTATGAGCTTGTGTAACCCGCCGTGCCCAACTCCCTGCCCCAGCCACGGAGGATGTGAGTCTATTACTGCTGAGCTGGGCTCTTCAGTTCAGGAGGGTCTAGCGTTGACCCTGGGCACACTGTATAGCAAGTCCCTGCCCTCAAGAAGTTACTGTCTAAATGGACTAAGGGTAGGAGGGGAAACAAAGGCAGGAACGGACTTGTCCAAGGTCATACAGGAGGTCAATGGCAGAACCAGGAACAGATCCCAGGAGTGCTGGCTCCCAGCCCCTCCTGCTCTAACCACTAGACCCCACTCCCCTCGCGAGGCCAGGAATAGAACCCAGGAGTCCTGGCTCCCATTCCAGTGTCCTAGCCACTTGGAAACATTGCCTCGCGCTGCAGCTCGTGCCCTCGCCGTGCCACGCTTTTCCAGAAGGGATGGAGAAGACCCTTCAGAAGCGAACGAAGACAGCCGGGCATCGGAACGAATCTGGCACCATTAATGAGCTCCCCTGCCAACAACCCAACGCAGCCGCACAGGAGTCACCCCCCAGCAGATGGCCTCGTCCCACTCTGGTGGCCACAATCTTTGGCTGCTTCCTCCACGTCGCTGTTTTCCCCGAAGTGCGGAAATCCACAATTTCCGGGGGAAAGGGTTCGATTGGAAAAGGGGTGTCCGTCCCGCATGGATCTGCAGTTGGATCTATATTGACCGGGCACCAAGAAAGTCACGCCACTATGATTTTGATGGTCAATCTTTGGGCTAAACTGGGGCGACCAGACGTCCTGATATAATATTAGGGCTTTGTCTTATATAGTCAACTATACCCCCCCAGAAAAAAAAAGGGGTCCCGATTTTTCACACTTGCTATCTGGTCACCCTAGCTAAACCGCTCCGGGCACGAGCAGATCTGAACGCCACTCGCTGCTGCTCCTGGGGAAAGCAGGATCACCGAGACGTCCGCCGAGCGAGGCTGAGTGGATGGCCTCCTGGACGGTTGATGTCTTTGAAATAGTTCATATGGGGTTTTTAGTCACTGATCTTTCTCCCGCAGCCCCCCTCCTGTTGGTTTTGGGTGAAGAGGAAGCAGATGGGACGGTCACAGATGCTAAGGCGAAGAGTGAAGGGCCGTGATCGTCGGTTCTGAACTCTGGGATAGCCTAGGCCATGGGAATCACTTGTGCTGGGCTGTCTCACGCTCCGTCCCGCCCCAGCAGGGGGTGCAATGCCTCACACACACCTGCCCTGTCCTTCCTTCTCTGCAGCATGCCAGCAGGTGCGCTATTCACCCCCCATCTGCCCCACCCCTCCCCCTCTGCCCCACCCTAGCCAGGAGGAGGAAGGGGGCACGCCTCATTCACCCCACCCGCCCTGACCCTGACCCTGACCTGGCAGAAGTCAGTGCCCCCCTGGATCACGCCGGCGCAGAGCATGTTGGGGGTGATGCGGTCAGGGTCCATTTCCTTACACCGGTCGTCGGGGAGCACCGTGATGTTCCCGCAGAGCAGGACGTCGGAGTGCAGCGCTCGGCGGGGGCAGGGAGGCTGGGCTGAAGGGCTGTGGGCTAGGGAGAGAGAGAGAGAGAGAGTCTCCTCAGCTCCGGTAAATGCTCAGCTTCTGCAAACAATATCCAGCCCGGACTGGGATCTGGAGAGCTACACAGGGCTATCCATCTATCCAACCATCCCCCACACCCCATCCAACCATCCCCCACACCCCATCCATCTATCTAACCATCCCCCACACCCCATCCATCTATCCAACCATCCCCCACACCCCATCCAACCATCCCCCACACCCCATCCATCTATCCAACCATCCTCCACACCCCATCTATCTATCCAACCATCCCCCACACCCCATCCATCTATCCAACCAACACCAACACCCCATCCAACCATCCTCCACACCCCATCCATCTATCCAACTGTCCCCCACACCCCATCCAACCATCCCCCACATCCCATCCATCTATCCAACCATCCCCCACACCCCATCCAACCATCCCCCACACCCCATCCATCTATCCATCCATCCCCCACACCCCATACATCTATCCAACCATCCCCCACACCCCATCCAACCATCCCCCACACCCCATCCATCTATCCAACCATTCCCCACACTCCATCCATCTATCCAACCATCCCCCACACCCCATCCAACCATCCATCCAACCATCCCCCACACCCCATCCATCTATCCAACCATCCCCCACACCCCATCCAACCATCCCCCACACCCCATCCATCTATCCAACCATCCCCCACACCCCATCCATCTATCCAACCATCCTCCACACCCCATCTATCTATCCAACCATCCCCCACACCCCATCCATCTATCCAACCATCCTCCACACCCCATCCAACCATCCTCCACACCCCATCCATCTATCCAACCATCCTCCACACCCCATCCAACCATCCTCCACACCCCATCTATCTATCCAACCATCCTCCACACCCCATCTATCTATCCAACCATCCCCCACACCCTATCCATCTATCCAACCATCCTCCACACCCCATCCAACCATCCTCCACACCCCATCTATCTATCCAACCATCCTCCACACCCCATCTATCTATCCAACCATCCCCCACACCCCATCCATCTATCCAACCATCCCCCACACCCCATCCATCTATCCAACCATCCCCCACACCCCATCCATCTATCCAACCATCCTCCACACCCCATCCAACCATCCCCCACACCCCATCCATCTATCCAACCATCCTCCACACCCCATCCATCTATCCAACCATCCCCCACACCCCATCCAACCATCCTCCACACCCCATCCAACCATCCTCCACACCCCATCTATCTATACAACCATCCTCCACACCCCATCCAACCATCCTCCACACCCCATCTATCTATCCAACCATCCTCCACACCCCATCTATCTATCCAACCATCCCCCACACCCTATCCATCTATGCAACCATCCTCCACACCCCATCCAACCATCCCCCACACCCCATCCATCTATACAACCATCCTCCACACCCCATCCAACCATCCTCCACACCCCATCTATCTATCCAACCCACCACCACACCCCCTCTAACTATCCAACCATCCCCCACACCCTATCCATCTATCCAACCATCCTCCACACCCCATCCAACCATCCTCCACACCCCATCTATCTATCCAACCATCCTCCACACCCCATCTATCTATCCAACCATCCCCCACACCCCATCCATCTATCCAACCATCCCCCACACCCCATCCATCTATCCAACCATCCTCCACACCCCATCCAACCATCCTCCACACCCCATCTATCTATCCAACCATCCTCCACACCCCATCCATCTATCCAACCATCCCCCACACCCCATCCATCTATCTAACCATCCCCCACACCCCATCCATCTATCCAACCATCCCCCACACCCCATCCAACCATCCCCCACACCCCATCCATCTATCCAACCATCCTCCACACCCCATCCAACCATCCTCCACACCCCATCCATCTATCCAACCATCCTCCACACCCCATCCAACCATCCCCCACACCCCATCCATCTATCCAACCATCCCCCACACCCCATCCATCTATCCAACCATCCCCCACACCCCATCCAACCATCCCCCACACCCCATCCATCTATCCAACCATTCCCCACACTCCATCCATCTATCCAACCATCCCCCACACCCCATCCAACCATCCCCAACACCCCATCCATCTATCCAACCATCCCCCACACCCCATCCATCTATCCAACCATCCCCCACACCCCATCCATCTATCCAACCATCCCCCACACCCCATCCAACCATCCTCCACACCCCATCTATCTATCCAACCATCCTCCACACCCCATCTATCTATCCAACCATCCCCCACACCCCATCCATCTATCCAACCATCCTCCACACCCCATCCATCTATCCAACCAACCTCCACACCCCATCTATCTATCCAACCATCCTCCACACCCCATCCAACCATCCTCCACACCCCATCTATCTATCCAACCATCCTCCACACCCCATCTATCTATCCAACCATACCCCACACCCTATCCATCTATCCAACCATCCTCCACACCCCATCCAACCATCCTCCACACCCCATCTATCTATCCAACCATCCTCCACACCCCATCCATCTATCCAACCATCCCCCACACCCCATCCATCTATCCAACCATCCTCCACACCCCATCCAACCATCCTCCACACCCCATCTATCTATCCAACCATCCTCCACACCCCATCCATCTATCCAACCATCCCCCACACCCCATCCAACCATCCTCCACACCCCATCTATCTATCCAACCATCCTCCACACCCCATCCAAACATCCTCCACACCCCATCCAACCATCCTCCACACCCCATCCATCTATCCAACCATCCCCCACACCCCATCCAACCATCCTCCACACCCCATCTATCTATCCAACCATCCCCCACACCCCATCTATCTATCCAACCATCCTCCACACCCCATCCAACCATCCTCCACACCCCATCTATCTATCCAACCATCCTCCACACCCCATCTATCTATCCAACCATCCCCCACACCCTATCCATCTATCCAACCATCCTCCACACCCCATCTATCTATCCAACCATCCTCCACACCCCATCTATCTATCCAACCCTCCACCACACCCTATCCATCTATCCAACCATGCTCCACACCCCATCCAACCATCCCCCACACCCCATCCATCTATACAACCATCCCCCACACCCCATCCAACCATCCCCCACACCCCATCCATCTATCCAACCATCCCCCACACCCCATCCAACCATCCCCCACATCCCATCCATCTATCCAACCATCCCCCACACCCCATCCAACCATCCTCCACACCCCATCCATCTATCCAACCGTCCCCCACACCCCATCCATCTATCCAACCGTCCCCCACACCCCATCCAACCATCCCCCACACCCCATCCAACCATCCCCCACACCCCATCCATCTATCCAACCATCCTCCACACCCCATCCATCTATCCAACCATCCCCCACACCCCATCCAACCATCCTCCACACCCCATCTATCTATCCAACCATCCTCCACACCCCATCTATCTATCCAACCATCCCCCACACCCCATCCATCTATCCAACCATCCTCCACACCCCATCCAACCATCCTCCACACCCCATCCATCTATCCAACCATCCTCCACACCCCATCCAACCATCCTCCACACCCCATCTATCTATCCAACCATCCTCCACACCCCATCTATCTATCCAACCATCCCCCACACCCCATCTATCTATCCAACCATCCCCCACACCCTATCCATCTATCCAACCATCCTCCACACCCCATCCAACCATCCTCCACACCCCATCTATCTATCCAACCATCCTCCACACCCCATCTATCTATCCAACCATCCCCCACACCCCATCCATCTATCCAACCATCCCCCACACCCCATCCATCTATCCAACCATCCTCCACACCCCATCCAACCATCCTCCACACCCCATCTATCTATCCAACCATCCTCCACACCCCATCCATCTATACAACCATCCCCCACACCCCATCCAACCATCCTCCACACCCCATCCATCTATCCAACCATCCCCCACACCCCATCCAACCATCCTCCACACCCCATCTATCTATCCAACCATCCCCCACACCCCATCTATCTATACAACCATCCTCCACACCCCATCCAACCATCCTCCACACCCCATCTATCTATCCAACCATCCTCCACACCCCATCTATCTATCCAACCATCCCCCACACCCTATCCATCTATCCAACCATCCTCCACACCCCATCCAACCATCCTCCACACCCCATCCATCTATACAACCATCCCCCACACCCCATCTATCTATCCAACCCTCCCCCACACCCCATCCAACCATCCTACACACCCCATCCATCTATCCAACCATCCTCCACACCCCATCCATCTATCCAACCATCCTCCACACCACATCCAACCATCCTCCACACCCCATCTATCTATCCCTCCATCCTCCACACCCCATCCATCTATCCAACCATCCCCCACACCCCATCCATCTATCTAACCATCCCCCCCACCCCATCCATCTATCCAACCATCCCCCACACCCCATCCAACCATCCCCCACACCCCATCCATCTATCCAACCATCCTCCACACCCCATCCAACCATCCCCCACACCCCATCTATCTATCCAACCATCCCCCACACCCCATCCAACCATCCCCCACACCCCATCCATCTATCCAACCATCCCCCACACCCCATCCATCTATCCAACCATCCCCCCACCCCATCCAACCATCCCCCACACCCCATCCATCTATCCAACCATTCCCCACACTCCATCCATCTATCCAACCATCCCCCACACCCCATCCAACCATCCCCAACACCCCATCCATCTATCCAACCATCCCCCACACCCCATCCATCTATCCAACCATCCCCCACACCCCATCCATCTATCCAACCATCCCCCACACCCCATCCAACCATCCTCCACACCCCATCTATCTATCCAACCATCCTCCACACCCCATCTATCTATCCAACCATCCCCCACACCCCATCCATCTATCCAACCATCCTCCACACCCCATCCATCTATCCAACCATCCTCCACACCCCATCTATCTATCCAACCATCCTCCACACCCCATCCAACCATCCTCCACACCCCATCTATCTATCCAACCATCCTCCACACCCCATCTATCTATCCAACCATCCCCCACACCCTATCCATCTATCCAACCATCACACCCCATCTATCTATCCAACCATCCTCCACACCCCATCCATCTATCCAACCATCCCCCACACCCCATCCAACCATCCTCCACACCCCATCTATCTATCCAACCATCCTCCACACCCCATCCAAACATCCTCCACACCCCATCCAACCATCCTCCACACCCCATCCATCTATCCAACCATCCCCCACACCCCATCCAACCATCCTCCACACCCCATCTATCTATCCAACCATCCTCCACACCCCATCTATCTATCCAACCATCCCCCACACCCTATCCATCTATCCAACCATCCTCCACACCCCATCCAACCATCCCCACACCCCATCCATCTATACAACCATCCCCCACACCCCATCTATCTATCCAACCATCCCCCACACCCTATCCATCTATCCAACCATCCCCCACACCCCATCCAACCATCCCCCACACCCCATCCAACCATCCCCCACGCCCCATCCAACCATCCCTCACGCCCCATCTAACCATCCCTCACACCCTTTCTATCTATGCAACCATCCCCCACACCCCATCCAACCATCCCCCACACCCCATCCATCTATCAATCCATCCCCACACACCCCATCTATCCATCTATCTATCTGTTGTTGCTTTAGATGCTGCATTGTTGCCCCTGCGGATGGGCCCCTCTCTCGTAAGCGTCTGTCTCCGGGGGCCAGCCCAGTGCCTCTCACTGCCCTGAGTGCCGGGTCCTAGGGGAAGAAGATTCCTCTTCATCCTCATCCTTGAGCCCCATTTCATGCGCCAGCAACTTTGCTGAGCTCATGGATTCACAGAATTTAGGCCAGATGAGATCACTCGATCACCTAGTCTGATCTGTGCATCACTCAGTTACCCTGCACTGAGCCCACATACTTTATTAGACCAAAGCATTTCACTCGTGAGGAGGTTAAACTGGAGTGTGCCACAGGCAGAGAACGGCAGAGATCGAGGTGCTCCCAACGCAGAAGGCCATAGTAACTGCAGGTAATCCATCGGGTGAGACATACCCAGATTAGCCCAGCAGGCAACCCACGCCCACATTGCAAAGGGCGGCAAAAAATCGGCCCACAGTCTCTGCCAATCCAACCTACGGGAAAATTCCTCCCTGACTCTGAATGTGGAGATGGGCTGAACCCTGAGCAGGTTGCTGGTTGGGGGATTCTCATCCAAAAAGTGCTGATTAGTTGAAATCGAACCTATCCCGGCAATAAGGTTGCGATTGAGAGAAATTTCCCACTTTACTAATTTCTGGAGACAAAAAAACCGACAACAAAGATTTGAAGCAGTGGCGGTGGCCCCTTTTGACATTTTCCCAGCAAGACTCGCCAAGGTTTTTTTGCTTCAAAAACTACTTTTCGTTTCAAAATTGAAATGAAAAAAAAAAGTTTTTTTAAGCTTGAAATTGAAACCCAAATTGGATTTCTTTCTTCCCCCTCTCCCCCAGATTTTCCAGTTGGGAAAGTTCAAAACTGAAATCTGAATCAAATTTCTTCTCCCCTCATACACGCTGCCTCCCTTTCCTCCCCCCCCTCTGTCTCTTCCTCTCTCCCCGCCACATTTTTGGCTTGGGAAAGTTTGAAGTTGAAACCCAAACTGAATTTCTTCTCTCCCCTCTCCACCCCAATCCCAAGATTTTCAGTTTGGGACAATTTTCAAGATCACAAAATTGTTCAAAACCTCAAAATTTTACTGGGGATTGGAACTCATTTCCTAGAGTCATCACGGAGCATAAAGTTAGAAGAAACCACCAGATCATAGTCTGACCGGGACAACCCAGGCTGGGGATCCTCTTCCAGTTACCCCTGTACTGAGCTCAATAATATAAGTTTAATGGAAACATTTTCTAGATGAGTCTCAGGACCGGATTAGAAGATGTCGAGCCATAAAGAATACACCATAGAACCATAGCCCCAGAAGGCTAGAGGGAACAGCAAGAGTTGTCTAGTCCAGTGTTTCTCAACCTTTTAAGTAGCAAGTACCCCTTAACTTCTGAAAATTTTAATAAGTCCCAAACACTCAGTTTTCCACAGGATTTTGTATTTACAGACTAATGGGAGCCATATGTTGGAAGAAGGGCTGAGTATACAAGGCCGTGATATGACAGATGTCAGATCTAGTGTGGGTAGCGTTACAACGGGTGCACAACTCAAGTATGTACCTGGATTAGAGGTGATGTTGGCCGAAGGTAGGAGGCTTTGAGTGGCATGCCAATGCTGGGGGGTATAAAGTGCCGTGCATAATTTTTTGTCTCCTTCAGAAGATGGGGGCTGCCGCCCGCCTCCCAGCTGGGAGCTGGGACTGGGTGGGCTGCTGCCGCCAGGCTTCCCCAGAAGTCGGCAGCTGCCGCCCGCCTCCCCTTCACTCTGTTTTTCCCGGGTACCTCCTGCCTGTTTCTCAGGTACCCCGAGGGGTACACGTACCACAGGTTGAGAACCTATGGTCTAGTCTACCCTCCTGCCAAGAGGGAGGATCTGACGTGTAAACCATCCAAGACAGACGCTATCCAGCCTCCTCTCAAAAACGTCCAGTGAAGGAGCTTCCACAACCTCCCAGGGCCGTCTGCTCCATCGCCCGACTGCCCTTACTGCTAGAAAGTTTTTCCTGAGATTCAATCTAAAGAGAGACCAGCTTTTCTCCCCTCTTTTTTATGGCATCCTGGCAAGTATTTGAAGACCACGGTCATATTTCCCCCCCCCCCCCCCTTAACTTCTCTTTTCCAGACTAAACATCCCCAGTTCCTTCAGCCTTTGCTCACATGGCTGCATTCCACCCCTCTGAGCATCTTTCTCTCTCCCCTCTGGATCCTTTCCAGCTTCTCGACAGCCTTCCTATACCTTGGTGACCGACACTGGACACAGTTGTCCAGCTGAGGCTGAACCAGTGCTGTGCAGAGAAGTCCTGTCCCCTTCTGTGACTTGCCGGCTACGCCTCTGTTAATGCAGCCTCACATTGCATTTGCTTTTTTTGCACCAGCATCGCGTTGCCGGCTCACGTGGAGGTTGGGACCCGCCACAGACTCCCAGATCCTTCTCACCACTTCCCTGGGAAGTTTGTTCCAATGCTCAATCACCCTCTCTGTTAAAAATCTGTGCCTCGTTATTCTGCGGGGGTTTGGTGTTTTGTTTTGTTTTGTTTGTTTCTGCTCCTCTACCTCTTAGGAAGATGCTGGTGCCCCACCCAGAAAGCACACAGGTCGAGTAGGGCTCGGGGCAGCTGCTGGGCAGCGGGAGCGGCTGAACGTTGCGGTTGATCATGGCCGGCACCAGGAGTTTTACCAGCATGATGTTGTTGCGGTGGGTGCTGCTGTCATACTCGGGGTGTGGGATGAGCCGGGAGCCGATGGTCAGCTGCTCTGACCAGTCAAGATGCCACAGGTTTTGCTCCCCCAGGCGGACTTGGAGCGTGCTGCGGTAGAAAGGGGACGTGGTCACAAAACTCCACTCAACTGCAAGGGGGCCAGGATGGACCCTCCAGTCTAAGCTCCTGCACAGCCCAGCCCAGAGATCCTCCCACAGAGATTTCTGCCTCCAGCCCAGGTCTGGGCGTCAGGCTAAAGCATCCCCAAGGGTGGTTCTCTGGCTTGAGCTATGCAGGATGGACAGGATGGATGGGCAGAACGACCCCTTCTGGCCTTGGAATCTATGAGATGATGAAGGGGATGGAGTTAAGGGCATTCCCACAAGGGGTGGAGTTAAGGACGTCCATACACGCACCTATAAGGGGCAGAGTTAAGGGCCCTCACACAAAAGGGGCAGAATTAATGGCACTCACCCAAGGGGATGGAGTTAAGGACATACACAAGGAGGCATAGTTAAGGACACACATTCATCCAAAGGGGTGGAGTTAAAGGCATTCACCCAAAGGGGCAGAGTTAAGGATACACACCTAAGGGAAAAGAGTTAAAAGCCACACATCCAAGGGGGCGGAATTAAAGAAACACCCACCCAAGTGGGTGGAGTTAAGATCACACTCTCGAGGCAGAGTTAAGGTCACACTCACCCAAGGGGTTGGAGTTACGGACACTCACACCCCAGGTGCGGGAGTTAAGATCACTCATCCAAGGGGGCAGAGTTAAGGACAGACTGGAGCACCTCCTCCCATTGGAAGAACGGCCCCCTAGTGCAGAGGGCTCCCGCTGCTGACCAGCCCCTTGACCCTTCAGCCCATGGACAGACCTACCGGCCGGTGTTGCACCGAGCAGCCGTCACCACCCACTGCTTGTCTATCAGGGTGCCGCTGCAATGGAACTTGGTCCCGTCAAAGATCGCCGCCACCCACGGCTGGGAGTGCTCCCGGCACTGGAAACCCCGCAGGAGCCGGGGGGAGTCCTGTGTTGTGGCTGCATGGGGAAAGGGGCAGAGGTTATGGCTGGATTACGATGAATGTGTCACGAACTCACACACCTAGAGATGAATGTGGACGCCCCCTCTCCCGGGCACATGCAGAGCCCCACAGAGAGAGACACACACACACACTCACCCCCAGTTACCAGCAGCAGCACGAGGCCCAGCAGCTCCATGGCACGCAGCCACAGTGATGGGCAGGGCAGAGGGCTGCTGGCTCTGGGGAGGAGACAGAAAGGGGCTCATTAACAGAGAATTTACACCAGCCACACACACCCCCACAGCCCTCCACCCACTGAGACCTGCTGACAGTGCTGATATCGACGTACTAGTCTGTGGGCCAGATCCTGACGTGACTCCAGCGGAGCGAAGGCCGCTGGACACCAGCCGGGATCTGGCCCCATTGGCCTCCGCGGAAATGAATTACGCCTGTAACCTGCCCGGCTCCGGCTCTCCCTGGGGGCTGAGCGTTGCAGAGGTTACCAAGTCTGCCGCTGGCTCCTCAGCTCAGTGGGCGGAAGCTCGCCGCTTTAGACCCAGGCAGACCTCAGGCAGGTCCCCAGGCCCGCTAACCCCTGCACCGCCGTGAGGGTGACCAGATATCCTGATTCTCTAGGGACAGTCCCAATATTTGGGGTTTTGTCTTACACAGGAGCCTATTACCCCCGTCCTGATTTTTCACACTTGCTGTCTGGTCACCCTGACCGCCTTCCATGTTTAGGTAGTTGTGCCTAGTGGATACAGCACTGGAGTGGGACTCAGGCAACCATGGTTCTTATCCCGGTTTTGCCCCCCCCCCTCCCGCCCCGCCCATGCCTCAGTTTCCCCATCTGTTCAGTGACGTAAATAGCTTTGTAAATAGCGTTGGCATGTACTGATGGAAAACACTGATAAGAGCGAGGTGTTGTTATTTAAACTTCAGTGCAGACACCAAGGATCACACACAGTTAAACATTCCCACAGATGAACGTATACACACAATGCATTTAAATGCAGCACACACACACACACACACACACACACACTCACATTCAAACACATGTTCGCACATACCCACTCCCCCAACAATCACAGCCAAATTCTCACACACATTTAAATGCATGTTCACACAGCCCGCAGCCCTCCCCCATGTCAATATACATGTGCATGTACACACATGCACACACACTGAGACCCCTGGGCAAGACACACCCATATGCTCACACCCACATGCAAGTCCTGCCCACATTCTAACACAGATTGAAACACAGGCGCACACACGCATGCAAGCACACACATTTAAATACACTCACGGGCACACACACAAACACACACACACAGTGTCACATACACATGCATCATACATAAGTGAGCACATATGCACACATATTTAAACACACACAGAGGCACACACATACATGTGCACACACAGGCATACGTACACACACAAACATCAACACGCCCGGAGGCACACACATGCCTACATACACGCACCATAGATAGCTGCTCCCACACATATTTAAACACACACGGGGCACACGTGATCACACATACAGGCACACACAAACACAGCAACACATGCAGAGGCACACACAAGCAAACACACATCACACATACATGCGCACACATATTTAAATATACCGAGGCACACATGTGCACACACACAAACAAATCAACTCATGCAGAGGCACACATGAAGCATACACACACGTCACATGTGCACTCACATATTTAAATACACAGAGGCACACACATGTGCACACACACATACCTGTGCCTGCACTCACAAACACAGCAACACATTTGACTTAGCTGGGGTTGGTCCTGCTTTGAGCAGGGGGTTGGACTAGATACCTCCTGAGGTCCCTTCCGCCCCTCCTCTTCTAGGATCCTATGATTCTAACACATGCAGGGGCTCACAGAAGCACACACACACGCATCACACGTATATGCACACGCACACATATTTAAATACAACGGGGCACACACGTCTGACTCCAACTCTAATATTCTATGATTCTATGATTCTATGACTCAAACATGCCTGCGCACACACAAGCGTAGCAACACAGTCAAAAGCACGTACACAGTTAGATAGAGGCACGCGGGTAACACACCTACGTGTGTACACGCCAAAACACACACACACATGTCTGCGCACACGTCGGCCGACCCCCTTCCCCCAACTGAACCAGCAACCTCCAGCGCTGCAGAGCCAGGGCACCCCAGCTGCAACAGACGTGTTGGCTTGGGCATGGCATAGGTCCCTGTAACCTGCACACTCACCTCTGGGTTACATGAGAACACACACACACACGCGTGCACACGCAGACACACACACATTCCCTTCACCCCCTGAAAGCCCCCGGCCTCCTCCCCAAACCTAGGAGGTGAGTCTGGTGCAACGCAGCCGAGCTCCCTGGACCAGCACCCACCGCAGCGCAGCCAGCCACAATCTGGATTCCACCCGGCAGCTCTGCGCGGTCCCAGGCGACCGAGCCGGCCCGGCTATCTCCCCGTCTCTCCCGTGCCGACCTGGCCTCGGCGCGTCTGATCCTGCCCTGCCGCCTTCACTAAGAAACGCTCGCCCCACAACCCGCTTGGCACCGGGGCAGTTTAGCTCCAGCCCAGCTTAGCTCCCCGGTCTTGCCCGCCGCGCTCCCCTGGGCCGCCTGCTTTTAACCCGCTGCCAGCCCGCGGCCCCAGGCAATGGCGAGCTTTCGCTGCCTCAGAGACGCCTCCTTAATTCACCCCCCTCCTTGTAATAAGGCAAGAGCGGCCCGTATGAGTCACTTTTATTGGGGCGGAGGCATGGAGAAACTCACATGCAAACAGGCCTCTGGAGTTATAGGTCGCTAGTAAAGCAGATCTCACCGGGGTCCTCGGGTGGCCGTTTTAAGCTTGCCTCTTTTCCCACCAGTCGTTGGTCCAGGAAAAGACAGCACGTCACCCAGCTTGTCTCCCCCGCCAGTTACAGGTCGGCAGCAAGAGGCTTGGGTTTCAACACGTGGCTGCCTCAAGATGTGCCCCTCCCCAGAATCACTCGCCTCTGTGTGCTGGGGAATTCCCAGGGCAGAAGGGACTATTGTGATCATCTGATGAGACCTCCTGTATTGTGTGAGGGAAAATCCACCAGCATCCTGGGCAAATTGTGCAAGTGGTTAATTACCCTCATTGTCAAAATTGTGTGCCTTATTTCCAGTCTGGATGTGCTAACTTTAACTTCCAGCTATGATATCGTGTTAGACTTTGCTCTGCTAGATTGAAGAGCTCATTATTAAATATTTGTTCCCTGGGTAAATACTTATAGCCGGGGATCAAGTCATACCTGCACCATCTCTCTTAATAAATTGAGCTCCTTGAGTCTCTTGCTATAAGGCAGATTTTCCAACCCTTTAATCATTCTCGTGGCTCTTCTCTGAACCTTCTCCAAGTTATCAACGTCCTTCTTGAATTGTGGGCACCAGATCTGGATGCAGGATTCCAGCAGGGGTCGCACCGTGTCAAATACAGAGGGAAAATAACCTCTTTGCTCCTACTCGAGTTGCCCCTGTCTATGCAACTCAGCATCACATTAGAGTTCTTGGCCTGAGCACCAGCCCAGAACTTGTGTTCAGCCGATTATCCACCACAACTCCCAAGGTCTTTTTCAGAGGCATGGCTTCCCAACCTAGAGTTCCTCATCCTGTATATACGGCTGACGTTCTTTGTTCCCAGATGGACACATTTACATTCAGCTGTATTAAAACACATCTTGTTTGCTTGAACCCAGTTTACCAGACTGCCCTGATTCAGTGACTCTTCCTCTTTGGTATTTACCACCCCTATTCTCATGCCTTAGCGGAAGGGCCCACCTACATCCCAGTTGCAACCAAAGAGATGCGGCTTCATTTCAAGAAATTGAAAGGACACGGGGTGCAGTGGGGGAGTCTTTAGGTTGTGATGCTGATTGTTGGGTTAGGCCCTATAATAATACAGTGCTAGTCTTGAAAACAGTACTTGGAATGTTTGACAGACCAAGGGAAAAACAGGATTAGACTGGGTTAAATTAGGTTATTGAGACTCAACCGACAAATGCAAACAGAATTGAATCCACTCCCGACCTCGAAGGACAAAGGGTGACATATGTTTTAAAAGTTATTAGGGGTATTATGGTAGCATCTAAGAGTCCCAGCCAAAACATCAGCTCCATTGTGCCAGGTGCTGCACAGACCCCAATCGAGATCAAGGACCACATCGTGTTAGGTTCCTCACAGACCCCAACCGTGCACCAACCTCGACAGGGCTGGAGTGCAGGACGACGCTATTGTTTTGGTCACCAGGTGGCGCTGTTACATATGGTTTTGCAAGCTCTCTCGACAATCGCCAGTCTTTGAAGACGTGCCTGTTGTTGTTAATTTTGTGAGGTTGTTTTCTTTGCAGCAGATCTGTTGCAAGCAGCCGGGAAATTGGTTCCTTCCTTAATTGCTCTAAGTAGGGCCACTTGCTCCCTGGGTATTGGTGCTTGGGCTGAGGATACTTACAGAGGCCATTTGTGACCGTCTCTGCTCTAGGACTGGTGGATACAGTCTATCAACCCGTTGCACTGAGAAAACAAGCAGCCTCCAACAGGTTTCTCCTCCAACAGAAAGCACAGCACCAGGGCCCGATTTCTGCTATGGTAGAGCAGAGAGGCGATAGGGTCTTGCTTGGGAAATCATGTCCTGCCAATATTTCCTCTAGGGCTGAAATTTCCCAGCCGCAACCTCTGCTCAAAGGGGGAATTTTTGAGCGAAACCACTGGAGACATTTTCAGCAGCAGGACAAGGAGAATCTACACGGGGAGCAAATATTTAATAATGGGCTTGGCTCTCCAGTCCAGCAGAGAAAGGTCTAACACAATTCAACAGCGGCAAGTTGAAGCTAGACAAAGTCAGACTGGAAACGAGGCGTACATTTTTAACAGAGAAGGTCATTAACAAAGTTGAAACAATTTACCAAGGGTCGTGGGGTGGATTCTTCGTCACTGACAATATTTTAAATCACGAGTGGATATTTTTCTAAAAGCTCTTCTCTAAGAATGATTTTGGCGGGAGTTTTGCGCTATACAGGAGATCACAACAGTCCCTTCTGTTGAAGCTGTTTTGCTTTGGATTAACTAATTAAATGGGGATTAGAGATGGGAGTGGCTGGTTCCCAGATCTTCCACCTCCCCATCCACCGGGCAATAAAATTAGTTTCGCTCTCTTGCTGACCCAGTTACGATTTATTTGTCCACATCAGAATGGCCCCATAGCCTAGTGGTTAGGGCACTCAGCTGGCAACTACGTGTTCAAATCCCTTCTCCTTCTTGTGCAGAGGGAGAACTTGAACCGGGTACCTTCCCCCATCCTGATGGGGTGCCCGGGCTAAAAGTGGAATTTGATTTTTGTTTACAAGTTTGATGGAAAATATTGATGTTTATTTTTAATCTTTTTTTTTTTAAATCAATTTAAATGTTCCCAGTGGCTAGATTGGGGGGGGGGGGGGGGGGGGGGGGGGGGGGGGGGGGGGGCGAATTCAGACAATAGTTATTGGATGACAAAAAGTTCACCTACAAATTGTCAATGTCACATGGCAAAATAGACACAGTGTAACCTGCCATAAATCAAACGCGGCTGAATCCTCCAGAAGCTGTTGTTTTACTTTACACAGCTGGGCATTTCAATTATTATCAGCAGAAGTATTTTGGGGGGGGTTTTTTTGCATGGTGCCGTGAAATCGACGCTGACCAACGCTTACCGATAAAAACTGCCTGGCTAAAGTTGTGGAGAGGTGCGTCCCGGCAAGAGGCACATCGGGCACCTGACTCCAGGAGAAGACTTAGAGCTGTGAATCAGAAGCAGGGGTAGGCACCTCCCTGTGGCATGGATTTAGAGCTTGACCAACGCCCTCTCGTCCGTCAGCCTCATGGCTCCCAGCCTGCCTTGCTGGTTTGTGTGGATTGCGGTCTACAGGCATGGCTACACTACGCTGCCCAAGCCGGAGTCAGCCTGATTTGTGTGTGGACAGAAGGAGGGCTCGGGCTCAAACCTGAATCAGAATCCGGGCTTAGCGTGCAGTGTAGACACTCCCTATGGCACCTGTTTCCAGTTCATTGTCCAGGGAGCCTCGGCACCAAACTCAGGCTTTGTGGCTCGCAGGGTCGTTCCTGAGATTTCCCGGTGTCTGGAAGCAGTGCTCGAGCTGGGCCAGAATGCAAGTGCCACCAGATGCTATTTCAGCTTTCAAAAAAAAGTCCGGTATGGCATTCCCGCAGGACTGGCACGCATGTCACCACCCCGATTGCACCATCTAGCCCACAGTCCTGTTTCGTTTGAATGGGAATTGTGGCTCTAGATCTCAAAGAACCAGGTCCAACGGTGAGACAAATACAGACTGAAAATAAGGAGCAATTCTTTCCCCAGGGAGGGGAATTGACCCTGGGAAGGTCTGCTCCAGGGATGGGGCAGATTCTGCTTCCCGTGGATTCTTTCCATTGAGATCAGGCGTCTCTCTCTCAAAGCTCCGCTCTAGCTCGACCATCAGATCTGGGCTGGAGGCAGATCTCCAGCCTGGGCTATGCAGGAAGTCAGGGGGATTTTGGCTTCGGTTCCTATGGCTCCATCAAAACTCAGCCGACGAGTTGCCCCTGAGCTTCTCCAGCCTGCAGTGCAGTTTTCCCTCTGATTGAGCTCGGTGATGCATTACGGGAGATGTAGTCTGACCAGGGCACCCAGCACACAGGTGAAGGAGACAATCAACCTACAACTCCCAGGTGGCATCACTGCCCCCTTGGAAAGCGCCCTCTTTTCAGATCAGGTGCTTCCACTTCAATTAGTTAGGGATAACGATTCCAAAAACCATGGGTCCGCATGGCTGTCTTTATGCTGGCATCAGCTACTCCCTTTTGAGTCATCACGTCCACAAAGAGCTGCGCCGAGCAGACATCCCATGGCGCAATGTTTCCCTACCAGGCACTGGCATTCCAGGATTGTTCTCATCACGCGCCATAGGAGACCTACCAGAATTCTGGGATGTGGGGAAAATGAAGTGAACAAACTCCCACAGTTCCTGTCCTGCTGCCCCATCAGTCGTCTGTCTTGTCCCATGCTGAAGCTGGCCCGTCTCATACATGGAAGTCAGATTGCCGCGTGTCATTCGTGCAGTGTTTGGGGTTGTCTTCCATCATGCCGGGGCTGCAGCAATATCCACACAGCTGAACAATGTGAGTAGCATTAACTGATGGACATACAAAGGTTCTTTCATTCAGGCTAAATGAAGGAACAATTCAATGCCCTTTTGTTCAGTGAGTGCTGAAGCAATAGAAGCCACCGCCCAAGGCACTGTGAGCAAGAAGTAACTCAGGGAGAATAAGAAGGATTTCCCTGGGACTGAATGCATTCCCCTCCCCACATGCCAGCACCCCCTAGCATCCACCCATGTACCACCTGCTCTGTGTATCCCTCATCTCCCCTCTCCTCAAACATGCCCTTATCCCCCATCAGCAATCAGGAGTTCTCCCACAAGAAGATAGAGGCCCCAAGATCTTCCAGTGTGAGCAGCAGAACCATGGCAATAAAAGAATTTACCAGTCTCGCAACCACCTTATAATACAGCTATAACCCTCGTCCCTCCCTCCCGGCCTCCCATGCCACCCCTTCACTGCCTTGGGATTTTGCTTATAGACCTTCCATACACAGGTAAACTCACTGGCCAGGAGAAAAACTCGCTCAGCCGTGATGCCTGCAAAATACTCGGCAATGATTAGGTTGCTGGGATGGTGGACTGGAAAAAGGGGGGGGCTCTTGAAAGGTGCTAGGACCTGTCGCAATGGACAAGCGACTCAACACGGGCTCCTGGGGCATGGCAGGAGGGAAGCGGGCTAATGCAATCCTTGGGAGACAGCGATGCAGAGCAGAGGAGGGCACAGCAGAGAGCGACTCTGGGATATTGCGCCCAGCTCTGGGGTGTGTGTTTTAACAGGACGTTGAACAATTGCAGAGGGGGGGCAGAGAAGCACCACAAAGATGATCTCAGGGCTGGGAAAAGGCCTAAGTGTGAGCGACTGAGAGAGCTCGGTCTGTTGGATCAAAGAGGTGGTGAGTTGTGCAAGGACCTCCCTGGAGAGAAAAACCCCAGGTGCTAACAGGATCTTGAAGCTAGAGGAGAAAAAGCTGAACAAGACCCAACAGCTGGGAGTTCAAGCCAGACACGTTCCTGTTCGAAATCAGGCACTGATTCCTTAACAGCAAGGGTGGGACAATCTCCCCAGGGCAGGGGTGGATTGTCCATCTCTTCGGATCTCCTGGTCCAGCCTGCAGGCCTTCCTGGCAGACGCTTTAGCCCAGCACAATTTCTTGGGTTCAAACACCAAGGAACGGAATGAATTTCTTGGGCCTGTAGTACACAGTAGGTCTCTTCTGGCCTTAAACACGAAAAAACTGCAAACTACAAATCATACATCATCAGAATAACCAGGGGAGGGGAAACTGGTCCTATTGGTTCCACTAGAGCTATGGCCCATTAACGCCAGCTGGGACCTGGCCCCTTTGCCCCCAGTGACGCTATGGCCGATGGACACTGTAGCGCGAGAAACTGGAAGCCAGCACCGAGCCTGCAAACTCCTTGGTGTTAAGAAATTTCCAGGCACCAAGCGACGCTCGACGTGCGCTTGACAGTCACACCCAAGCCCAGCGAGTCGTGGCAGAGAACTGGCACCAGTCCACGGACTGTCATGTTCTCATGGCCCCATGCTGTGATTTAGGTCATCGCCTCCTCCTTCACAGACTAGGTGTGGGGATTAACTGCTGGATGTTTGCAGATCAGCCACACCTCAGAGGGACAATTTCCCAGGATGGCACGCTGGGCTAATTATTGTTGTCCCAGCGTCCCTGGAGTGTGCAATAAGGCGCTGGATGGAGTGCCAGGCGCAGTGCCAGTGCCCTGGATGGGAAGGGTGCGACCTCCATCACTTTGCTCCCAGCCCACATCAGCTCTGAGCACGGGCACGGCCGAGAGAGCTAGTCCAGCAGCGGGACAATCTCTCCTGGGCTGGCTGTCAGTGGGAGCTGCATGTGCTCCTCAGAGGGCCGGGAAGGGCGGCTCCCACCCATGGCAAGGACTGAGCAAGCCGGGGCCGTCAGCCCAAGGAGAAAAACGAAGGCCACAGCGGAGGTGCTCAGCGAAATGGGCACAAAGCCGTGACTGGCACCAGCTGGGGGGGCGCCGGGAGCAGGGCCATGCAGGCAGATGGAGCTGGTTATTATTGGCCACTCGGGGACTCCCCACAGCAACTGTGCACAGCTGTGCCCTAGGGCCCGCTGAGACCCCGCGGGGAGACGCCATGGTCAATGCCTGGTGTTCCACTGCCTGCAATGGGCACCAAGTATCTGTCTGTCCATCTATCCTCATATACCCCTGTCTGGCCATCTATCCTTATATACCCCTGTCTGTCCATCTATCCTCATATATCCCGTCTGTCTGTCTGTCCATCTATCCTTATATACCCCGTCTGTCTGTCTGTCTGTCTGTCTGTCTGTCCTCATATACCCCGTCTGTCTGTCTGCCTGTCCTCATACACCCCATCTGTCTGTCAGTCTATCCATCTATCCTCAAACACCCCGTCTATCTATCTATCCATCTATCCTCATACACCCCGTCTGTCTGTCTGTCCATTTATCCTCATACACCCTATCTGTCTATCTATCTATCTATTTATCTGTACATCTATCCTCATATACCCCGTCTGTCTGTCTGTCCTCATACACCCCACCTGTCTGTCAGTCTATCCATCTATCCTCAAACACCCCGTCTATCTATCTGTCCATCTATCCTCCTACACCCCGTCTGTCTGTCTGTCTGTCCATCTATCCTCATACACCCCATCTGTCTGTCAATCTATCCATCTATCCTCATACACCCCGTCTGTCTGTCTGTCTGTCCATCTATCCTCATACACCCCATCTATCTATCTATCTATCTATCTATCTGTCTGTCTGTTACAAACAGGTCATAAATCAATCCCATTTTCTTCAGATTCGATATTCCTAAGCACTGACCACAGAATTTATGGGAATAAATTTCAGCCAGTGGGTGTTTGCACACCACGTGCTTGCATTATTCGCAGCACGCCATTGGTCAGGTGAATCCCGAGGCACTGCTTCTGTTCCCTAGCTGGTGCGCTCAGGAATTCTCAGCAGGGGAAGCATCAGCTGCGAAGCACCTTGTCCTTCCAGCCGTCTCTGTCTGTTGGCCTGTTCCAAGCACCTGATTGTTGGCATGGTCGAGCAGATGTGTGCTGCCCCAATTTATAATTTATGCTTAGTATTACCAGAGCATGCAGGAACCCCCCTTCATGGATCAGGCCCCCATTGCGCTAGGTGCTGTACAAAAAGATGGAGAAGACTGAATTACCTTAGGCAGGGGAAGTGAGACACTCATAGACTCATAGAAGATGAGGGTTGAAAGGGACCTCAGGAGGTGTCTACCCCAACCCACTGCTCAAAGTGGGACCAATCCCAACTAAATCATCCCAGCCAGGGCTTTGTCAAGCCTCAGCTTAAAAACCTCTAAGGATGGAGATTCCACCCCCTCTCAAGGGAACCCATCCCAGTGCTTCACCACCCACCAAGGGAAAAAGATTTTCCTAATATCCAACCTAGACCTCCCCCACTGAAACTTGAGACCATTGCTCCTTGTTCTGTCATCTGCCACCACTGAGAACAGCCTAGCTCCATCCTCCCTGGACCCCCCTTTCAGGTAGTTAAAGGTTGCTATCAAATCCCCCCTCATTCTTCTGCAGACTAAACAAGCCTGGTTCCATTAGCCTCTCCTCATAAGTCTTGTGCTCCAGCCCCCCCATCATTTTTGTTGTCCTCCGCTGGACTCTCTCCAATTTGTCCACATCCTTCCTGAAGTGCGGGGCCCAAAACTGGCCACAATACTCCAGGTGCGGCTAAACCAGTGCCGAAGAGAGAGGAACGATCACTTCCCTCGGTCATGCTTGGGGTCAGCTCGATGGGGCATGAATCTGCAGTTGCGATGGCTGATCCCAGCATGTGTATTGTTCTACGCAGCTCCTTTCCATGCCACGTGCGTTCTTGACAGTGCCCAGGTCTTTGTTTAGGGGTAGAGCTAAGTAATTGCCCTCCTACAGTGGAAGCCAGGCTGTGAAATTCCTGGAGTTGGAATGTGCAGTGAAGGGAAGAATCTGCCAGGTGGAGCCGGGAGCTGGTGAACCCATAATTAGTGCGGTTTAGCACCTTCGCCAGCTGGGACATTCTCTACCAGCAGCGGCTTTCAAGAAAGGTTATAGCCAGGCTGAAGCTCCTTAATCCCTGACTGATTCATATCATGAGAATCCCACACCCACACCATGCCGTCTGCCTATCAGACAGAACATCAAGAGCAGCACCCACCTGGCATCTCCAGAAAAGATGACTCAAGCATGGATCATTTTACTTAGGATGGGCAAATCAAACGCACGATGACAAAATGGGGACTCACTGGCCAGGCAGTCGTTCGGCTGAAAGGGATCCGGAGGTTTTTGTCGGTCAGAAATTGAATATGTATCCACGGTGTGAGGCCGCTGCGATAAAAAAGGCTAATGTCACTGGCCGGCGTATTAACGGGAATGGTGTCAGTAAGACACGGGAGGTATTTGGCCCATTCTACTTCAGGCACTGGTGAGGCCTCGAAGTACAGGGGCGAGATCCGGGTGCCGCACTTTAGCAAAGATGTGGAGAAATTGGAGCAAACCCGGAGGAGAGCAACGAAAGTGACAGAAGGTTTAGAAAAGCTGCCCTCTGAGAACAGGTTAAAAAAACCGGGGCATGTTTAGCCTTAAGAAAAGAAGACCGAGACGGCGACCTGGTGACAGGCTTCAAACATGTTCAGGGCTGTTGTAAAAAGGCTGGTGACCAAGGTTCTCCATGCCCACTGGAGCTAGGACAAGCAGTAATGGGCTTACTCAGAAGCAAGGGAGATTGAGGGTAGATATTAGGAAAAGCTTTGTAACTCCTATGGATAGTTAACAGGCTTCCAAGGGAGGTGGTGGGATCCCCGGCATTGGAGGTTTTTAAGAGCAGGTTGGATAAACCCATCAGGGCTGGTCTAGGTTTACTTGGTCCTTCCGCAGTCCTTTCGAGATCCTTTCCAGCCTGACATTTCTATGGTTCTATAGAAATAACTGATTCATGGAGTTTAAGGTCAGACGACCATCATCTAATCTGTCCTCCTGTAGGGCACAGGCCATTAAATTCCACCTAGTTATCCCATATGGAGCGCAGTAAATTGGGTTTGTCTAAAGTATCTTCCAGAAAGGCCTCCTGTGTGCTTTGGAAGACGCCAAGATTCATGTTCAGAGATCCCAAGGCCAGAAGGGACCATTGTGATCATCTAGTCTGACCTGTTGTATAACAATGGCCAGGCAACTGCCCCAAAAATAATTCCTAGAGACGATCTTCTAGACAAACATCCTGTCTTCTCTTTGATCAGCTAACCAGACCAAGATCTTTTATACACTCACTGTCTGGCCTTTTCTCCAGCCCGCAGATCTTTTCCATGGCTCTTCTCTGCACCCTCTGCCATTGTCCAACTTCCCTTTGCTAAAGTGGACCTGGCACTGGTGAGCCAACAGTTATTTTTTTTTTGTAAAGATTGCATGATTTTTAAAGCCAATCTCGTGATTTTTGCAAAGCGCCCAACTTGTGCTTTTTGCACGTTCTGGGCAGGCGATACAGGGGCTCAGCACAGAAGTGAAATGAGGATTATATGAGTGTCAACGCTCAGCTGGAGATCTGCGTGAGCCTCTTCTTAAGTGGGGTGGAAACTGCATACTGCCTCTTTAATGGAATGGAACGTTGTGTTTGGCAATGAGGCAACCGCTGCTGGACCAGTGTCTCCAGATCTGGCGTCCGTAATTCAAGACAGGCGTTGATCATTTGGGGTGGGGGCAGAGAAAAGCCCCCAGAAAGATGAAAGGATGAGAAAACAAACAGGTTTTATCGTGAGGCTCAAGGCGCTCCAGTTTATTCAGTTTGACAAAGAGGAGGTGAAGGGGTGACTTGATCTCAGGCTGTAAATAGAAAGTTGACCATGGAGGACTCGTCAATCTAGCAAAGGTCTGACAAGATCCAACGGCTGGAGGAAGTTGAAATCTCGGCAAATTCAGACTGGAAATACAGTGCTAAAATTTTCACAGGGAGGCTAATTAATTATTGAAACAATGTACCCAGGGCTCTGGTGAATTCTCCATCACTGGCCGTTTTTAAGTCGAGATGGGATTTTTTTAGTTCAACCAGGAAATAAATAACTAGGTGTAGTTCAGGTGCCTTGCGCCTTCATTTTCCTCTATGGGCCGGCCACTGTGGTTTGACTACATCTCCCATGATGCACCATGGTCTCCCCCTCTTGCTGAACCACTATGGTGCATTATGGAAGTTGTAGTTTCAGGTGCCTCTTTTCTCTTCTATGAGCCAGGCTCTCTGGCTGGACTAGATCTTCCAAGGTTCAATCTGTGTTTGCCCAGCACTGATTTCTGTACTGAGCTGGGTCAGAGATGCTGGCCCGTTCTCAAATGGCTAAAAAGGGCTTACGCACTGGGAGCATGGGATCAAATGTGTCTCCACTCAGTTCCTCATACTAAGCCAATGGCTCTTGGTGTTCAAGAGATCTTTCACACCAGAGGAGGGGAGAGAATAGCCCCCTTCTGAAATTTTCCCACCAGGAAATTCCTGTCGCCCTATGAGAAAAGGTTCAAAAAAGAAAAAAATGGGTGGTGGCGGGGGAAACCCTACTGTCTCACATTGGTTCCCAGCTTTGGCCAGCACCAAAGAATGAGAAAGTGGGAGGGTGGTTTCTCAGATTTGTGTCCCATTTTCTGACCATTGGGAAAAGAGACAGTAGCTTTTTTCCCTCCCCGCTTACTCAGACTTTGGAATATTCCCCTGTGGGAAGAGCTCCACTTTTCCCATGGAATGTTCCATTTCTGACCTGATCCAATTTTCTGTCGGGAAATGTTTCCATGTGGAAAATTCCAGCCAGCTGACAGGGAGGGCTGGAGCAGAGAGGTAGCAGGATGGCTTAGTGGTGTGTGCACCTGTCCTGGCCGTGGAGATACAGGTTCAAGTCTTGGCTCTGTTACAGCCTTCCTGTAGACAAATCCCTTAGCTGCGCTGTGCCTCAGTTTTGCCATCCATACAATGGGGATAACAGCCCTGCCTTGCCTCAAATGCGTGAGGGAGGATAAATACATTGATAACTGTGAGGCACACAGATGCTGTGGTGAAGAGGGCCAGCAAAGTACATAAGATTGCCTGGTGTTACGCTAAGAACAAGGCATGAAATCATGTTGTGCTTCTGTGAACTAACCTCTCCCAGCAGCAGAGGGCCTTTATTATGTAACATTTGTGCACAGCGCCATGCACGGGGCTGCCCAGGAGGGGCAATCTGGTTAATGCACCTGCAATGGCACTGTAAGGACCCCATGCAGCAGCGGGGAAGGGATGAGTTTCCCAAAGGACTCAAGGTCAGTTGTTGTTTATGGTCTCCTGGATCCAGTCGATATATTTACAGACGTTGACGTAGACCCCTGGTTTTTTGGGCAGGGCGCACGTCTGGGTCCCCCAAGACACGATACCCTGGAGTTTTCCATTGCAGACCAAGGGTCCCCCGGAATCTCCCTAGAAGGAGACAAGACAACAGAACATCAGAGTGAGGAGCTACAGGCAACACTGCATCTGACAACAACAACGTTATCACGCCTACAATGCCAGGATGAGTCCTCTGCGTCCGTCTGTGGGTACAGAGCCCAGCACAGCCGGAAACGGATTCTTTCCCAGTAGAAACTACCAATGAGAACGAAAAAAAATGTCACTTTTGCCCACATTTTCCACCCAACGTTTTTTTTTTCTTTTCTTCGTCGAAAATCCAAAATACCGAAACCGTTTGGCCCCAGCTGCAGTACTTCACCTTGGAAAGGAGGCCACAGTGTCTCCCGGGAGTTGGAGCCATGAAGACACATTAAAGCAGCTGGTGGGAAGGGACACACGGGGGAAGCCATCTGTAGCACAACACGTTTGACTGGTCTTATAACAGCCAGCACATATTATGTACCTTTAAATGCCACCACTTGGCACCATTTGCCTTGCCAGATTATTGGCTAGGGAAATTTTTCATAGAAACTGCTTTGTGATGGAAAATTGGGGTTTCGGCTAAGCTGAACTTTGGTTGAAAAGCATCTTCTGGCCGGGAAAATTTGGCGAAAAACCAAATTGGCCGAAAACCGCTATAGGTCCATAGGGAAAGAAAAGAAAAACATACGAATGACCTTCTCCAGATCTTTTTTGAACCCAGTTATATGTTTCGCCTGCACACCAGCCCCTGGCAATGAGTTGCATAGGCTGACCCGTGCGGTGTGTGAAGTTATTTCCGTTTGTTTGTTTTAAACCTGCTGTGCTTCATGGGAGTTGTAGTTCAGGTACCTCACAGTCCCATTCTCCTCTATGGGCTGGACTCCTCAGCCGGACCACACCTCCCAGGATGCACCACGGTCTCCCTTCTTGGACGGGAAAAGCAGTGCACCATGGAAGTCTTAGGAATCACAGTGATCTTTACAGATTGAATATTTTGGTTTTCAGGCGCTTGGTTTGTCACCAAAAAAATTAAATGTTCGCAGAGAGCAGAATGCTTTTCACCAAAAGCTTGGGTTAGTCGAAAACCCAGTTTTCCCCGTTTCTATGGAAAATTTCCAACCAGCCCTAGCAAATCGTTTCTCAATGGCCAGGAGCAAACGCCCTCTCCCTGCTGTGTTGCAAATCACAGGGTTGCTCGTGACTAGATTTTTCCAGGGCTCATCAGCAGACCCCAAAGTGATTGCATAACTAGCCAATGAAAGCGTGGGATGTATCATTCTTGTCTGCCACTAGATGGCGAACTTCAGGAACAGTGCAGTCCCAAAGACTGCATCTGGAAGGAAGTGAATAGGTCTTTAAAGGAGATGGAGACACCAGGGACCTATGCAGCAGCCACTAGAGGGGGACAACAAGCCAGCCTGTGTTTGCCGGCATAGAGTCGCTTTCTGCTGACACTGAACAAGGAGCTCTATTATAATAAAGGAAATGGCATTATCCCTGGAAGCTGATCTGTCTCCCTCTTCCTGATTATGACAATCCCCAGCTCTCCTGCTACCAGGCTTCTTGCTACCACTTTAAAAATACAGGCTGTTTTCCAAAAATACCTGCCGACGAGGTTGCCACATACTGGCTAGGAAGGAGAGTCCAATGGTTAAGGTGCCAGCTAGGATTCTGGGAGCCCTCAGTTAAATTTCTGCCCCCATCCCCCAAAAAAGAAAAAAGCACAGTCTAAACAGACAAAGAGTGGGGGGAAACTGAGGCATGGAGGGAAGAGAAGTAATTTGCCCAAGGTCACTTGGTGGCAATAGAACCCAGGTTGTCCTGACTTCTAATCCACCACCTTGTCTAAGTCTCTTGCTGGTTACCTGCATGGGCAGAGCTTGCGTTCATTCTTATCCGCCATTATGCAGATGAGAAAACTGAGGCACAGAGCGGGGAAAAGTGATTTGGCCAAGGACGTCCAACAGGAATTGGGATTAGAACTAAAGTGTCCTGACTCCCAGTGTAGTGCCCTGCCAAACTGTCTAAGCCTGGTGCTGATTCTCGGCAGGGGAGGAGCGCACATTTTTATTATACCCCAGATGGGGAAGCAGAGGCACAGAGCAGGGCAGTCACTTCCTGCAGCAGGTGAGGCTGGGATTTTCAAACCCATCCTGGGGGAGGTGGGTGGGGAAAGGAAATGTGGCTGTTTTGCTTCTATTCAAATTCACAAAGAGTGGGAAACACAGAATCCCAGCCTGCCTCGTGCACACACTCCCCTGCTCTAACTTGTGGGCCACACTGCCTAATGTGGGAGGAGAATGAGAAGATCCAGACTTTTTGCTGTGTTAGGAAGCCATTCCCCCCACGGCCCATGAACACGGGAGGCAGGGCCAGGTTTATGCACCCTTTTTATCATCCAAAACAGACCCCTGTGGGATTTCAGAGAATTTCTTGTCTTTCCATCAACAAACAGATTATTTTTGTGAGTGGGGTTAATCGGGCTGCTCCAGCCAGCCCCTGTCAAGACATGTCTGCCCATTAGTGGCTCAGAGACTCTGCTGAAACAATCAGATAAGCAAGTCCCACCCATTATAATTGCTCCCACACTTGTTCCTGCTCTTTTTTCTGGGTTCTTGAGAACTCCTGGGTTCATCCCCAGACTTGCCAATCTCTGGTGAGGCTCAGGATATTCAGGGCTTTTCCTAAACCCACAGTTCCTACAGTCACAGGATCCTGGCTGTAATAAGGTGGTCTAATTTTGGTTGTTGTGCAGGTATGGGGTGGTGTTGATGGCTTGAGATATCCAGGAGGCTAGATGGTCCAGTGATCCCTTCTAACCTGAAACTCTCTGACTTTATGACTATGGAAGACAAGCTGGGCAACATTTTTCTGCACAAAGCTTTTCCTGGCAAAAAGCGGAGATTTGGTGACATGGAAACATTTTCGTGAATTCGTGTCAATTTCACCTAATTTGTTTCGGTTGGACAGAAACCGACCCAAGGTTTCTAAAACATCAAAATCTTTCCTCTGGACAGTTTGGAAACAAAACGTGTCAATTTCTCAGCTCAGCTTTGCAACAACTTTGCACTTCAAAATTTCCCTTTAAAACCAACCCCGGTTACAAACGGCCAAAATTGAAAGGAGCTATTTTGAGTTTGCCGAAATGAAACATTGCCCTGGCCACAAAGCTTCTTTTTTCCCTGATTTTTCAGTTGGCCAGAAATTACAAACATTTTCATTAGTGGCTGGACTCGAAATGAAATTTTTTTTCCTGATTTTCTGGAATGGCCAGAGATCTGAAAAGTCCATTATTGTCCTGGTCTATGTGGCAGAATCTCAGCTCTGATTTAAACAATTTAAACATCTTTCTAAACCTCTTGGGCTAGAAAGATGTTGTCCCTGGAGAGGCTCAATAACCAGACAGCAGAGAACAGGTCAATTCTACAGAACAATCTGGATCACCTAGTAAACAGCGCTCACAAAAACAACACGTATTTTAATGCAGCCATAGGCAAGGTCATACATGAAATTTGGCTTGATACGGGAGTAAATGGGTGACATTTTCCATCCTAGATGATCTAATCATACCTTCTAGACATCAAAACTATTAAAAGGGCAGAGTTAAGGGCAATGAGAGTTAAGGACACTCACATAAAGGGGCGGAGTTATGGATGGGTGGGCAGAATGGTCTGTTCTAGCCTTGAAAGCTATGCCACTATGGAAAAACACTCAAGAATCGATCTGGGCTGGTCTCACCTTCCTCCCATTCCCTCTCCCCTCTCTTGGTCCCACCCCCACCCCAGCTGCCCCCGAGGCCAGCCCCGCCCACATCCTGCTTTCAGTTGTGCAATTCCCCTCACCTGGCAAGAATCCGTTCCCCCCTCCAGCACGCCGGCACACAACATGTTGTCGGTGTAGTAGCGAGGGTAGATCGCCCGGCACTTTTCCGAGGAGATAATGGAGACGTTGGTACAGTGGAGAAGATCTGGGAAGGATACTACAAAAAACAAACAAACAACAGCACAATGGATGTTGTGTCAGTGGGAGAAAGTCTTAGGGTCAGATCCAGGGCCAGGGTCAATGCACACAATCCCAGTGATGGAGGGTCAGATCTAGGGCCAGGGTCAATGCACACAATCCCAGTGACGTAGGGTCAGGTCCAGAGCCAAGGTCAATGGACACAGCCCTAGTGAGTTAGGTTTAGATTCAGAGAAGGGTCTTGAACCAGCAACCCCCGTATCTCCTCAGCAATGTCTCCCTCAATCCCTCCTGTTAGGGAGACTTTGTAGAAATAACTAAGTATTTATTGGAGCCGGAACTTGAGCCTGGGGTTCCCACAGCACAGGGGCTATAAGGTGCCATTAAAAATGTCAGAAGATCTCAGTTTTGTCCCGATGCAGAATGGGAAAAGTTGCTGAAATCTCGAAACTGTGCACAGGAGGGGAGAATCACTTCCAGCCCAGCTCTAACCAGGAGGAGTTATACCCCAATTGGCTTAGAGGGCAACAAAGAACAGTTTGCTTATAACCGTGGCTCGTAGCACCTATCACCCCTTTAACTGATGAGCACCTGTCTAGCCACATGCTACTCACGTCTCCAACGTGCCTAGAACATCTCTTAATCACAGGCTAACCCTCGCTAAATCTTTCGTAAATAGAACCAGTGTTCATTGGAAACCAGAGAAGGGGGCGGATTTTCATCTTTTCCTCAAAAGAATACACAGCCCCCAAACTTTTTTCTGTTTTGGGCCAATTTTTTTTTTTTCCTTTTTCAGTAGCAACTTCTCTGCTTTTCAGCCAAATTCCTTTAATTTTCACCCCCCAAAATCTACTACTTTCCACCAAAAAAAACCTTCAGGTTTTGGCCAAAATCTTTTTTCGTTTTGTGACAAAGTTTTTGCCAATTTCCAACCAAAATGTTTCTGGCAAAAGTTTTTCAGTTCTCATTTTTTTTTCAATGATAAATCAAACTTTTCCCAGGCAGAAGCCCCGTGCCAGGGAGATCCTCAACTGATCAGCCACCCTGTTTTACGTTGAGGGGAGGTAAAATTTCTATGGTGAATTTCCCCAGGAGGCTCCAACTGAAACTTCAGAAATGATCGATTTCTGAAAGGAAAGAGCAAAATAAATAAATTCCTAGGAAGATTTTCAGAGGAATTGGCCATAAAAGTTGCTGAGACAAACAGGGAAGTGGCAAAGAAGAAGAAATTTTGGGGGATGTTCAAAATTCTCGTGATTTTCTCGTTTTTCAAACCTGCTGGCTCCTCCCCCTTTGAAGCTAAGACCGCCCCCTGTCTGCCCCCAAAGACGGGTAGAGCTTTGTTACTGTACTTAGAGGGCTGCTTGTCGTTCCCCATCCAGACACCAGACATTCCTCCCCAGGAGAGGGGCAACTGGTCGGCAGCGCAAGGGGCTGGACGTAGCTGTTGAAGTTAGCCGGAGAGAGAAGTTTAAGCAGCATGATGTCGTTGTCCTTGCTGGCGGAGTTGTAGCCAGGGTGAGGGATGATTTTTGCTGAGAATCGTAGCTGCTCCGTCCAATCCAGATGATTGATGTTGTGTTCTCCCAGGCGCACACTGATGGCGCTGCAGAGAAACCAACACACGTCAGAAAAGCAGGGGACCAAGAGCTCGGAGGAAGCTGGAATCCCTGGGGGAGGTTCTCTGGCCTGGGCTATACGGGAGGGTAAACCGGACGGGCAGAACGGGCCCTCCTGGTCTTGGAATCCATGAATCTATGAAGGTGGAGTTAAGGGGGGGCGAGCTCAACCATCAGATATGGGCTGGATGAATCACTAGGGGAGATTCTCTGGCCTGGGCTACCCAGATCAAACACACACACACACACACACACAATCTAATGTGTACACACCCTTTTGCAAACACACACATACACATCATGTACACACTCTTATCCCCCCTAAATTCAGTCACACATGCTCTCCCCAAACACACACAAATGCACTCTCAAAGCCACTTACAGTCACACACACAAATGCACAATCACACATATGCTCCCCAACACATGCATAAATGCACAATCACACTCTCACACCTTCTCATAATCACACACTACTCAAAACACACACATGCACAATCGCACTCGCACAGTCACACCCCCCCTCCAACACATTCACAAATGCACTTTCAGACCCACTCACAATCACACAGACTCTCCCCAATACATTCGCAAATGCACAACTACAGTCTAACAATCACACACCCTCCCCATAAATGCACAGCCACACTCTCACGCTCCATCACAATCACACACGCATGCCCCAACACACACACACGACCTCACGCTCACACCCATTCACAATCACACACCCACTGCGATGCACACACACACACACCCCCTCCCCCCTACACGCAGACACCCTCCACCTCACCCACACTCACCATCTGACGTTGCAGTGGGCTGCGGTGACTACCCAGTTCCTGTTAATCAGGGTCCCTCCGCAGCTTAACTGGGTACCCACAAAGAGGGCAGCCTGCCAGGGCACGGAGTGAGAATTGCAGGGGGCACCGCCGACGATCCGGACGTCCTGGCCGCTTACTGTAAGGCAAAGCAGAAAGGTTCATGACTGGGGAAGGGGCGGGGGAACTTCTGTGACGCTGCACCACTGCCCTGCTTTGCCCCAGCTCAGGATCAGGGCCCTCCAGCTTTCTCCCCTTCTTGCTTCAGTGTCTGATTCAAATTCTGCCCAGATGCTGCCAATGGCGACTAGAAAACTTCACCAAATTGCACCCTCCCCTTTCAGCCCCCTGGCAATTCTGTCTCCAGCCCAGCCATCATCACAACATCTGGGCACCTCCCCTCCACCTAGGCTGGGCAGGGGTATTCGCCCCTTTGCACACTAGGGGGAAACTGAGGCACAGAGAGGCAATGTGTCTCAACCAAGGTCAGGCTGCATCTCTGGCCGGGCAGAATAGAAGCCAGGTCTCCCACATCCCAGGCCGTCCTTCCAGGCTCCCAATCCCAGTCAACCGTCAGCAACTAAAATCACCGTGAAGGGGGCATTCTCGTCTTACTGGCTTCGCCTGCGTCGGTTTAACGTGCAAAGCCATACCTGCAACACGCATGTCCCGGCTCACCCACAGCCACGTACACAGACCAGAAACCAGGCGTACATTTTTGTCGGGGGGAACAAGTCATCACTGGCCCATCTTCCCAAGGATTCTACATCCCTGACAACTTGTAAACCAAGATGGGAGGTTTTGCTAAATGATCTGCCCTAGGGATTATTTTGGGGCCGTTCTCGGGCCTGTGTTACATAGGAAGGCAATTTAGATTGTCACACAAAACCCTTGTCAGGGATGGTCTCGGTTTACTTGGTCCTGCCTCGGCGCGGTGGGGTGGGCTAGATCAGTGTTTCTCAATGACTGGGCCGTGGACCGGCGCCAGTCCCTGAGGTCTCCCTGACACAGTTTAGGAAGGCAGCAAGCCGGTCCATGGTATCAAAAAAGTTGAGAAACGCTGGGACACGATGATCGCTGAAGACGCCTTCCTGGCCAAGATTGCTCTGGTTCAATGCACACACAGACCCACAGATAAACAACTGCACACCAACAGAACAGGGAACACACCCAATGGTGCAGGCACACAATCAGTCTTCCTTGCACAACACTCATGCATAAAGACTCACACTTATACTCACAGATAAACACAAGCACCACGCACACTCTCGTGTGAACACACACACACACACACGTGATCGTGCACACATCCGCTCCCAGATAAACGCACACAGTGGCAAACACAGACGTGCACAGATGAACACCACATACAATCTTGTAGGCACACACATACGCAAACACACACAATGGTGCCCGAGCACACAATCACACACACTCAGAGACAAACACTCACACAGCCAGAAACGCACTCAAGTGTGCAGGCACACAGGCCGACAGAGCAGGGCTCATCCCCTCCAGCAGGGGGCCCCACCCACATCCACACACACACACACCCACACACACACACACACACACACACTTTCTCTCTTTCTCTCACCTGCAGTCACCATCAGCAGCACGAGGCCCAGCCGCTCCATGCCGAGGGAGGGAGGGTGACGGGTGGTGCGGGGGCTGCTGGTCCCTGGGTCCCTGGGTGCTGACGGGGTGGTGGGGAAGGAAAGGGAATCATTATCAGGGTACTGGCCCATAAGACCTCTCCCCCACCGCAGGCTCCGCCCCTGAGCTCCGCCCACTGCCATTGCTGGCCTACGCCCCCTCAAAGAATCCTGCATTCTGATTGGTTCCCAGCAGCGTATCTCAGTGCTGACCAATGAGAGAAGGGTGTGAGGGACGCTATAAGGCTGGGCAACTTCCTGGGCTGTGTGTGGGGCGGGGCCATCATCCTGCCCGACTGGGAAGGAGGCTCGGTCGTGGGGCCCAAAGGCAGGTTGGACCCGGTGAGCCATGGGCCAAGAGGCGACTGGGTTCAAGCCAGGCCAGTCTGTGCAGTGGCGTCCCACAACCCGAGGTCTGACGGCAGGCCCAGCGCCGATGGGCTTCACTCTCCCTTCGCGGGCGTTATCGCCAGTGGAGTCACTCCTGATTAACACCAGTGTGGGCGCGGGGGAGGGGGGGGGGAAACCAGCCGCATTGAGTCCAGGGGAGTGACTCCTGATTAACACTAGTGTGACTGCGTGGGGGAACCAACCCCATTGAGTCCAGGGAGTGACTCCTGATTTACACCAGTGTGGGCGCGGGGAGAACCGGCCGCATTGGGTCCAGGGGAGTGACTCCTGATTAACACTAGTGTGACTGTGTGGGGGAACCAACCCCATTGAGTCCAGGGAGTGACTCCTGATTTACACCAGTGTGGGCGCGGGGAGAACCGGCCGCATTGGGTCCAGGGGAGTGACTCCTGATTAACACTAGTGTGACTGTGTGGGGGAACCAACCCCATTGAGTCCAGGGAGTGACTCCTGATTTACACCAGGGCGCGGGGAGAACCGGCCGCATTGGGTCCAGGGGAGTGACTCCTGATTAACACTAGTGTGACTGTGTGGGGGAACCAACCCCATTGAGTCCAGGGGGGTGACTCCTGATTTACACGCATTGATGTCAATGGAGCTACTCCTGCTCGGCCACAGGTTGCGTGCCAAGGACTTGGAAGCTGGCACTCGGAAAGGAGTGGCTCCACTGGAAGAGAACCCTGCCCTATACCCCCCAAAACCAAGCAAGCAATACCCTTCGTGACGAGATCACCCGTCGTTTTGATCATGGTCCAAACATGCCAGGACAGATCAGCAGGAGGCCCAGTCCGTTCCCTGTGCAACAGCGCGAAAGAGAAGAGAACCAGGCTGGATGGGCCTGCAAATTACCTGCGACTCCGGCGACTGCAGCCCTCGCGCGATCTGCAGACGGAGACGGGCCCGGCGTGGCTTTATAGTGTGACTTCCCGGCTGGCCGTGAGCGATCCGGGCTGTCAAATCTGCCCTCGGATCTGAGGACTGCACAATGTCACCCTGTGCTCGTTGAGATCTCCAGATAGGAACCACCCAACGCCTCTAGGAGTCTTGCCTCAGGGGGTGATTGGCCCAGGGAACAGTGGAGGGTGGATAATTTAATTCTGCCTTTCCCCACGAGTTAATCTCTCTGGGTCGGCTAACAGCTCTAGTGGGAGGCAGCATCCAAAGAGTCTCAACTCCTTCGTTCCCCACCCATCCTCGACTTTTATTCCTGTCCTGCCTGAGGCAACAGGAAGCTGTTGCTGGTGACAGGTGTGTCAGCCTTCATCCTTAATCCTTCCAAGAAGGAAGACATCACATGCTCTTCCTTCTCCAATTCTGCAAGCTGTTTGTCAGGTGCAGGAGAAGGGGCAAAAGGAGAGAGAAGGGGGCAGCCAGCGAGCGATTTTTTCCAACAAAACATTTTTGCACTAAAAAAAAAAACCAAAACCTGAATCATTACAAGTGAGATTGGAGACGAATCTCTGGCCTTGGAAAAGCCCTGGAGGGAGGGAAAGAGCCACAATGGCCCCATTTTAACATTCACTACATGAAAAGTGTCGGGTTCCTCGCCTCCAGACGCGTTTACCTTTCAAACTTTGATTTCGTTTTGTCCGAAAAGAAACAAACAAAGAAACAAATGAGGCTGAAAACACGAGAAACAGTTGAAATCGAAACAAAATGTTTCAAAACGTTCGCCGCAAAGCACTTCCATCGGCCCAGCCCGAAATTGTTTCCAGCGTGTGAGTCTGCCAAGCTTGTTGAAATTTTGACTTTTTGGCCAGACTCAGGAAACAATGTTGCAATCTCACAAAATCTCATGGGATGGCAGAAACGCTTCCATCCCAGCCCTAATTCTGGAGCCATTCTATTTGTGTCAAAGTCATGCCAACCATGCCTGGCATTTCCCCATCAACCACAGAAATTTGACCCTCGAGGAGTCTTTAGCAACAAAACCTAGTTATTCCTGAGTAGATCTCAAAGTGCTTTATAAAGGCACTCTGTATCATTATCCCCACTAGACAGATGGGGAAACTGAGGCACAGAGCGGTGCAAAAACTAGCCCAACATCATCCAGCAGATCAGTGGCAGAACTGGAGATAGGACCCAGCTGTCTTGAATCACACTCCACTGCTCTATCCACCAGGCCATGCAGCAGACAAAAGGCCGATGGGTGGGAGTAAAAGCTGGACTCATTCAGAGTGTAAATAAGGCACAATGGATTTTTCTCAGTGAGGGAAATTAACTATTGGGACAACTTCCATAGGGAATGGAGTGGATTCTTCGTCACGTGGAAAATGGGCACTTCTTACTAAACTAGACACACTAGCTCGACCATCAGATATGGGCTGGGTGCACGTATGTGCTAGCAACAACTCCTTCTGCTGGGAAAAGCTCCACCCCCTCACTATGACCCCCACCCCTCCTTGGGGCCCTGACCCGTCCCATGGGGCTTAGGAGGTGTCAAGGGCCCCTTGTCCCCCTGGGAGGATAGAGCCTGAACCCGTCACGCTGAGAGGGGAGAGCTGCTCTGAGCGTAACTGACACAACGACGCTGCCTGAGTCTGCAGAGAGCCTGGGCCAATTGTTCGGAGAGCGAGGAGCTGCCCTGCGTTTGACCCGATACGTAACCTTAGCTGAGCAGTGGCACGGCACCGGGAATGTCACCAGAAGTGACGCACCTCAGCGAAGTGAAGCGAGGATGACACAGAACTGACTCAGGGCAGCTTTCATAATGACCGGGAGGGGCCGGCTTGAATTAGGGCCCGGTATGGGGAAGCACAAATCCTTCCACCACCTGCTCTGCACCGATCCTTCCCGAAGAATCTTGTCACTGTTATTTGTGTCCCTGGAAGCAACATACGGGACTGAATCACAGGTGAGTGATCTCCGATGCCCACTCGCTCTAGTGAGCGATGGATCAGGGCCAGAGTGATACGCAATAAGTCTAGTCCCATTCCCCATCCACTCACACGCACCTCACCAGGCATGTTGGGTTCAAACCCCCCCCCCTCCCCAACCTACAGCAAAGAAATGTCTGAGGACTCCAGAGAGCAGCTGATTCAAGATCTGGGGTAAAATTTTCCAAATGTTTTGATCACAGCTGGTCGAAAGCCAGAATGTCCCACACAAGGGAAATCCCCACCTGGTTTCATTCCGAGCTGGAACGAGAACAGCCAATAGAAACACCACAGTTCTGTTTGGTTTGGCCGGAACAGCCTGTCTCGATACTGAACACAAGACATTTTTCGTCAGGTTCCCCTCCAAAAGGCTGGTATTTGGTTCGGTGCGGCCAGAGAGTTCTGCGTTGATGAAAACTGAAGAGTTCCACCCCAGTTCTGACTTTGCCTCCTTCTCATAACCCTGCGTGATCACTGAGAGTTCAGGCTCCGAGTCGGTCATGGAGTTTACGTGACCTCCACGTGTTCGGCCCTGCATGGCAGGGCTCCAGCTGTCAACCCCAGATGGCGGGGATTGGACTTCAGCCCCACATCGTGGGGCCTGGGCACCAGTCACGCGCCCTTGGGCTCGGGCTTCTGGGATTTATTGTTTCATTGCCCCCGTCCTTCCTGTGACTTTTACTAAAAATACCCCCAACAAACTTTTAGCCTTCCTGATAGTCAAATCTAGAATCAGATCGAAAAGTTGCTTGAAAATGAAAGAGTGACGCGTTCCCTTTCGACCCCCTCGAGACGCTTTTTATTTTTTGATTTCCATTTTTCTTTTCTGAATGGAATTGCGTCGAGATAGCCAAAGTGGCGTTTTCTGACAGAAAAAATGTTTTTTCAGAACTTTTCCCACTGGCCCGCTACAGGCAAAGGGCATACACACCAGGGGGCAGATTTAAGTGCCAACTCAGGGCACCTATCTTTGCCCAGAACCTACCAGGTGAAGTTCTTCACCTTCACCCTTTTCCCAATGCACCTAAGGGACTTAGGAGCCTGAACTCACATTGAATTAAGCACCTAAATACCTTTACCAATCTGGCCCTCAATCACTCTGGAAAATAGGACTTAGGTTGTTAAGGAAAATTTTTATCCCAGAACTGGAAACAGCTGGATTGTCAAGCCATAGGGCATACCTCTCCATAGTGTGGTGCTATATGCAACGGGGGGGGGGGTGTGTGGGTCAGACTCGACACTCCTGGGTTCTAGTCCCAACCTGGCCATTATCTGACTTTGGTCAAGTCCCGTCTTTGCCCTGTGCCTCAGTTTCCCCTCCCCCCATGTCTCTTTGGACTGTAAGCTCTTCAGGTCAAGGAGTGTTTCTCATTTTGTACAGCACTAACATTGTCCCCTTGGTAAATTCATAGATTCTGAGAACCAAAGGAACCGTTCTGCCCACACAGCCTGTATGGCCCAGGCTGGAGACCCTCCCACAGGGATCCCTGGCTCCAGCCCATATCTGGGGGTGGAACTGGAGTGCTCCTAATGCCGGTGCCCTTAAGTCCACCCCTTCGTAGATTTCAAGCCCAGATCTGAGAGTCGGACTAGAGCAGAGCTTTTAGAGAGAGACGTCCGATCTCTGTGGAAAGATTCTGAAGGCTGGAGAATCTGCCCCGTCGCTGGGGCAGTCGTTCCAAAGGTTAATTCCCCTCCCTGGGAAAATCTGCCCTTTATTTCCAGTCTGGATTGGTCTGGCTTCAGCTCCCAGCTGCTGGATCTCGCTCTGCCCTTGTCAGCTGGGTTCAAATACCCTCTGCTCTCCAAAATCACCTCCCCAGGGAGCCGCTGATAGACCAGGAGCAAGTCCCCTCTGAACTGTCTCTGGGAGAAACTCCACAGGTCGAGCTCCTTCAGTCCCTGGCTCTCAGGCAGGTTTTCCAGCCCTCAGATCGTCCCCGTCACTCTTCTCTGAACCTTCCCTGATTTCCCAATGTCCTCTTTGCTCTGCGGTCTCCCAGAGCTGGGCGCAGTCTCCAGTCACCATCTCCCCCCTCTGCCATATCCAGACGCCACCTCTCAGCTCCTACTTGCTCTTCCCTGCTTCTCCAGCCCAGAATTGCCTTCTTAGCCGTAGCATCACCTGGGGAACTAATGGGCAGGAGGTTCCGCCAGGACTCCTGGGTCCTTCCCCTCGCTGGTCTCCAAGGCACAGCCTCCCAGCCTGGAAACAGAAGCCGCAATAAACTATTTATGAGCAAAAATCACTCCTGCTCCTTTCCAGTATCACACAAGAAGCCCGTGGGCAGCTGGTTTGCACCCGGCTCGCTGAGTCCCATGTTGTCTGCTCCTGTATCTTTGTAGCTATACCCAATTTATCACCGAGATCTCTACAGATCCCCCTTCCTTTCCCTTTTCTTTGACGTGCCACCCACTCCATTCAGCTTGCCAGAGGTGCAGCCCTTTCCCCCCAACCCTCAGCACGCCTGTCCCCGTGGAAAGGTGATCAGCGCCGTGATTCATCCCCCTGGGCCCGGTGCCGATCACACTCGAAGGCCAGCACAAAAATCGCACAAGGCCTTCCAAGGAAGCTGGCAAAGCCGCAGGGCGTTGGCTCGGAGAATTGCACACGCTTCGCTTATCTGCTGGGAAACGGAACATGCATGGCTAATTAGTTCCCACCTACCATTGGGCAAGCCGGTATTCGGGAAGAGTTAACACACCCCAGGAGTTGCCATTAAATCAATCGCCTTGGCACTGGTTCTCTCACTCGTGTGTTGACACCCTGCACCCACAATGCACTTCGGGGGGGGGGGGGGGGCACATTCCCGGCAGGCGAGTTTGACACAGCCCTTGGCAATTGAAGGCCAGCTGGTCAGGCAGTGCGACCTAGTGGATAGAGATGCGGGACACAGGTGGCCTGATTCTCGTCCCAGCACAGCCACTCCCCCGTGCCTCGGTTTCCCCATAAATGGGGATAACTGTGTGAAGTGTTTCGAGAGCTACTGAGGAGAAGAGCTGGGGGGGCTGTTGTTAACGCAGGGTAGAGGAAATGCCATAGCGTGTAATAGGAGCTCAGTCAATTTTGAGTCTCCCAAAGAAGGGTAAGGGGTGACTCTCAGCACCTCTGGAGGGGAGATCTGGAGGAAGCAGAGGGCTTTGAACCCAATAGACAGACAGAACCCAGGCAGCGTGAGAGCTGACAGCCAGCAGAGAAGGTCTGCAAAGTGCAGACTAGAAAGAAAGTGAATTTTTCAATGAACGTCGGATCAGCAGAACAAGGGGGGCCGGGGACGCTCCATCTGCTGGGCAGGACGCCTGAGTTTTCTTCATAGCTCTGCCAGTCTCTGCGTGACCTCGGGCATGTCACCACCCCTTTCCTGGCCTCTCTTTCTCCTCCTGCCTTTTGACAACCTAGACTCTGAGCTCTTGGGGGCAGGGCAGCGCCCAGCACAACTGGGCCCTGATCTCAGCTGGGGCAGGGGTTGTCTCTGGCCGTGTGTCTGGGCAACGCCTGGCACAACAGGGCCCAGGTCTCATTCGGCTCCTTCCGTAGTGCTAAGGACGCCGTCAGGAATCAGGCTGGCTATGAAGGCGCACGCTCAGCTTTTGTCCAAGGACTGGCCAGGTTGAAACTTTCGTGACTTTCCAGGGACCTCTCGAGGTGCCCGGCCCCAATCAGTGCATCCTATCAGTAGCTCAGGGTCAAAGGCAAGTGAATTTCAACCACCCCCCCAGTGTCTGAGCAAACAAATGCCATCTGGGCACTCCTGCCTTCCGTCTCTTCTGTTCCCCCACATCCCACCCATCAACTCCCCCCCCCCCCACACCGCAGAGCAGCCTCAGCACCTCCCCACTTTTTGAAGAAGGGGCGGATTAGCCCCCTCCCCCGCTCCCCGCTCCGTAACAGATGTGGAAACTGAGGCACCAAGGAGCCGACTCGCATCCGCGGCACGGCTGGGGATCGACCCCCGGTGTCCTGACTCCAACCCCGTCCCACTCTTTGGACGAAGGAGAGATGCGCCGCCAGGTCCGTGAACTGAAAGTTCCCAAGATGGGCCAGCAAAAATCACGCGATTGGGTCTAAGAATCATGAGATGTTATTAACAAGTCCTTCCACCCAGGTTAGGTTTATACGCCTCCTGGCTTCGGAGACTCTACGCGCCACGTTTCACTGCTTTTCCCTCACCATGACGGCCAGAAACTTCCTTTACTTTGTAGCTCCAGGAAGCTCCGCCCCCTCACAGCGACGGGCTCAGACTCTCTGCAAACTCAGGCAGCGTCGCTGAGTGGTCACCCTCAGGGCGTCTTCCCGCTCTCCCAGCAACAGGCAGATTCAGGTGGTGTCGGGCACACTCAGATGGTGCTTCTGAGCTAGTCTCCCCAGTTGCAAGAGCTAGCATCTCATTTTTTAACAAAGGAAATCTGAGATTCTCCCACAGGCCTAGCTCTCCAGGGGCTGGGGGTCCTGGACATGGGGCTACAGGGCCTGATTTTCAAAGAACTCAGTCAGTAAACTCTGGGGTGGGGGGGGCCAGGATTGTCTTTTTATACTGTGTTTGTACAGCACCTAGCGCAATGGGGTGCTGGTCCATGACTGTGGCGCCTAGGCACTACCATAATATATCTAATAAAGAGCAATGATAATGTACAGCACTGAGCACAACTGGGGGCTCAGTCCATAACTGGGGCTCCTGGGCTTCTGTAATGCACCTAATAATGTACAGCGCCTAGCAGACTGGGCGTCCCACATTCACAGGATCTGGTGTAGGCCCCGTCTCCTGGGTGCACCCCTTCAGCCTGCCAGGCCGCGCACAGCTCCACAGGGGCAGGTCCCGTGGGCCTCCACGACTCCAAAACCAGGCCTTCGGGTCCCAGCCCTACCTGCCTCGCTCCGGGGCTCCCCACAACAAGTCCAGACTCGGGCGGGCGGCTCACCCTGACTTCTCCAGGGTGCCAGGCCCTGAATCAGAATGTGCAGTGACCCGAGGCGGCCTTTTGCAAACAAGGGAAGAGGCAATTAGTCCCCTGGCCTGGAGCAGCTGCACGGCTGGGGCTTAGCACACCAAGACGACGGGGAAGGCAGAATTCAGCCAGGCGGGCCCCGAGCCATGCCCAGCTCCATGCTCTGTCCCATTAGCTCAGCCCAGGGTAGGACCCTGGGGGGGCTGAACGGCAGCTTTCGGCACCTGCCACCCATGCAATCATGGGGGGGGGGGGAGCCCTGCCACGGTGAGCGAGGGGAAATCCCCACTGCAAGACCAGCCCAGCGGCAGACTCGGGGGCCGCAGGGCACAGGCTGGGGGCGGCGGGGTTATACATCTGCAGCGTGGACGGTCAGTGTCGGGCCGGGAAGAGGTCCAGGGACCGGGTTACAGCCCAAATCCTGCACTGCAATTTCACTGCCCTGCCGGCCGAGGCCCCAGCACCCCAGCCTGCTACCCCGGGCGAGCCGCGGGGCTGTGGTCGCAGCGGAGTTGCCCCTTGATGACTAGCCCCTGGCACCGAAGGGGAAACGCCACCCGCACCTGGCGTGGCGAGCAGTCTGGTAACCCTGCTTTGCCTCCCCCCCGAATTCAGCTTTGCAGAGGGACACGAGGGGGACAATCCCCAGACCCCGCATCTCTGGGAGCCCAGCTCTTCACACGGACCCCGAGACCTCATATCGTTGTTTCCAGAGCCGGAGGGACGGGGGGGGGGGGGGTCCATCTTCGGGCTTGGGGGGGGCCGCCGTCTGCTGACACAGCGTGCGGACACTGGTTCAGACGGTGCCGTGTCCCCGATCTCAAACCCGATCGCCCATGACCTGGGGAGCCCATCAATTACCCCCCCCCCACAACACACCACGATGCCATGGGGCAGGCACAGCGTCATACGGAGAGGGCATAAAAACAGCACACAAAGTTCCCACGTTCGTCACAGCAGGACTCCTGGGTCCCATCCCCGGCTCTGGGAGGGGTGTGGGGTCTGGTGGTTAGAGCAGGGGACTGGAAGGCAGGACTTCTGGGTCCTAGCCCCAGCTCTGTGTGGTATCTAGTGGGTTAGAGCCGCGGGGTCTGGGCTGCCTGGTGGCCCTCTGTTTCCTCCTAGTGGCGGCAGAGGTAGAGGATTCGATGCAGAGGCAGTAGTTCAATTCCCCTTCCCAGTAACAGAGGGAGCCTTTCTGAGGTACTTACCAAGTCCCTTTTACAGCCGTATCCGAGGACGCTCAATCCACACCCATTTCACAGCTGGGCAACGGAGGCTCAGAGACTTACCCATGATCCCACTGTGGCAGAACTGGAAAGTGAGCGCCAGATACACGCTCTAACCACTAGACCATCCTTCCAGGAGGATAGCCTAGGTTGTGTCCCTGCCCCGGCCACCTGGCGGGTTGGGAGCATCATGTCCCCGGGTGGCATATGTCAGGATCTCGCGCACGGCTCTATCGCCAGCGCCCTAAAGTAGCATCCCAGCAATAATACTCAGGGCTTCTCTAGCGCCTTCCCTCTGCAGAGCTCAGAGCATTTTAGAAAAGAAGGGGGTGTGACCAATGGGGAAACTGAGGCAAGGGGAAATGGAAATTACTTGCCAAAGCTCATCCAGCAGGCCAGAGCCAAGGATAGAACCCAGGCGTCTTGGCTCCCTTTCCCCACTCTAACCACTAAGACCCACTCCCCTCCCAGAGCTGGGGATGGAGCCCAGGCATCCTGGCTCCCAGCCCCTGCTGCTCTAACCCAGGCCATGGCCCATGGGACAGACACAGCCTCCCCCCACCCTGTGCCATCCAGAGCTGGGGCGGAAGAAGGGACTGGGACGCCCCATGCCAAGCGGAGGAATGTGAGGGGCCTTGGCCGTGTTGCCAAAGGAGCCTGGAGCCGTGGGAGCGGCTACTCCTGAATAGTTGTGCAGTGACGGGGCTTCTGGGAGCCAGGTGCTGCTCCATAAATACACAGCGCCAGGGGGATGCCGGCTCCAATCCAGCTTCCGGGTGGGGGACGGGAATGGGACATGGGGCCTTTCCCCTCTAGGGGGTGCTAGCCCCGATCCGGCCCCAGGGTGGGGCACTAGCTGGCTTGCGAGCGGGTGGGGAGGATGGGCTGAGCGGGCGATGCCCAGGTGAGCCTCAGAGCGGTGGCTGTGCACTTCCTCCAAGGAGTGCCCGGCGGGAAGGGGACGGGGAGGTTGGTGAGAATTTGCCACCTGCCGTGTGACCTTTGCCGTGTCCAAACAAGCCGGGGCACCCTGGGGGAGCTGGGACGGGGGGGGGCTATTTCCTCATGATCCATTAATCATTGACCGCCGGGGCCCCTGCACCAGGTGTAAAGAGCATGGGAAATTCCACGCCTGGGCATCTGCTGCCATGAGCGCTATGGAGCGGGCAGGCTTCACGCTGCTGCTGCTTCTGCTGCTGCCGGCTGGTGAGGGCCTGGGTGTGCATGTGCGTGTGTGTGTGCATACGTGTGTGGCGGTGTCGTGCATTTGTGCGTGCATGCATTCGTGTGTGTGTGTGCGTGGCTGTGTGTGTACGTGTGTGTGGGGAGGTGCATTTGCGTGTGTATATACGCCTGTCTATTTGTGTCTGTGTGTTGTGGGTGTGCATTCATGTGTGAGCTGCGCAAGGTGCAGGTATCCTCTGTGTGTGTGAGTGTGTTTGCACAGCGTGTGTTGTATGAGTGTGGGTAAGGCTATGCAGATGTGGTTTCCATAAGCACGGCTAACTGTGTGTTTTCAATTCATGTGTGTAAGTGCGGCTGTGTGTTTACAGAGGAATGTGTAGCGAGGGGCAGGTATGGGGGCATGTGCCGGCTTTCTGTGTGTGTGTGTGTGTGTGCATGTGTGCGCTGCTGGAGGGATGCACCAGCTGGTCTGTATCTGCGTGTGTACTAACACTGGTGTGTTGCTGTCTGTGTGTTCATACACGCGTGTATGTGTGTTGCATCGGTCTGCATGTAGGTATGTGTCATTTCTGTAGGGGTGCTTGAGTGTGTGTGGTGCTTGGGTTTGAAAGTGTACACAAGTACCTCTTTTGTGTAAAGTGAATTGGCCGTAGCCCCACTGGGATCAATGGGGCGACCCCCAGCGGCGGGTCCCTGGGCCGTAGCCCCACTGGGATCAATGGGGCGACCCCAGCCGGGTTCCCTGGGCCATAGCCCCACTGGAGTCAATGGGGCGACCCCAGCTGGGGTCCCTGAGCTGTGGCTCCATTGCCATCCCCCCCCCCCCGGATGCTGATCTCTGCCCCTCCCACCCTGCAGCATCCCCCCGAGAAAATCGGATCATTGGGGGGACCGAATGCCCAGAGCTCAGGCACCCCTGGCTGGCTCTCCTCTACTACTTCGACCAGCACTACTGCTCCGGCATCCTGCTGAACCAGGACTGGGTCGTCACCGCCGCCCACTGTCAGATGAGGTGGGGTCGCGGGGGCAGGCGCAGCCGGGGGCACTGAGGGAGCGGGGCCGGGGGGGTGGCAGGCCTGGGGAGCTGCGCGGGGCAGAGGCTCATTTGTGGATACCGCCACGTACCCATCAATTCTCCACACGGCTCCCTGGCTGGGACTGAACCCACGCCCCAGCACAGCCGCTCTGGGGCTACAGGGGCCTGCCAACGGACACGGGAGAGACCTATCTGTCCAGCCCCATACACACCCAGCCAGCCAGCTATCTAACTATCTATCTATCCATCCAGCTATCTATCTATCTTTCTATCTATCTATCCATCTATCTATCTACCTGATCCATCGGTAGGTAGGTGGGCAAGGGGTAGGTGGGTCAGTTGGCAGGGAAGCGGGTGGGGGTAGGTGGGTCGGTCGGTGGGTGGGCGGGCGGGGGTAGGTAAGTGGGGGGTGGGCAGGTGGGTCAGTCGGCAGGGAGGCGGGTGGGGTAGGCTGGTCATGGGTAAGCGGGTACGTCCGTGGGTGGGTAGGTGCCTGATGCCCAGGTTTGCCAGCCCAGGCTGTTTGCCCAGCTCACACGGTGGGAGTTGCTGTCCCAACAGCCTGCACAGATGATCTGGGGGAAGAAGAGGGGTTCAGCAAAAGCCAAGGGGTTGTGGAGTTTTGGGGGGGTTAATGGGGACAGGGGCTGAGTCAGCACTAGAGGGGGCTGTGAGGTTTGGGGGCTGTGAGGTCTGTGAGGTTAGGGGGGCTGCGCGGTCTGGGGGCTGGGCCTGGCTGGCGGCCCGGGATTCTCTGTTCTTTGTCCTCAGTCACATTCAGGTGCGCCTGGGTGAGCACAACCGGTCCGTGAGCTCGGGGAATCAGCAGTTCACCTCTGCCCAGAAAATCATCCCCCACCCTGGCTTCCGCGGCCCCACCACCGGCAGCCGGGTCTACGACAACGACATCATGCTGCTCCGCCTGTCGCCCCCAGCCAACTACACCGACCACACCGTCTATGTGCAGCCGCTGGAACTGACCGACCTCTGCCCCCCGGAAGGGACCTGCTGCACCGTCATGGGATGGGGCACCACCATCAGCCCCGGGGGTAGCCAGACCTAGTCGCCCGCTGGGATGGCCGGGATTGACGGGCACCGGCAGAGCTCCGGGGAGGGTGGGGGGCGGGGGCAGGAGAGCCAGGGGCTGCGGGTGGTAGAATCATAGGATCATAGAAGATGATGGTCGGAAGGGACGTCAGGAGGTGTCTAGTCCGACACCGTGCTCAGAGCAGGACCAACCCCGACTAAACCATCCCAGCCAGGGCTCTGTCAAGCCGGGCCTTAAAAACCTCCAAGGATGGAGATTTCACCACCTCCCTAGGTAACCCATTCCAGTGCTTCACCACCCTCCGAGGGGAAAAGATTTTCCTAATGTCCAACCGAGACCTGCCCCACTGCACCCTGAGACCATTGCTCCTTGTTCTGCCATCTGCCACCACCAAGAACAGCCTAGCTCCATCCTCCCTGGAACCCCCTTCCAGGTAGTTAAAGGCTGCTAGCAAATCCCCCCTCATTCTTCTCTTCTGCAGACTAAACAAGCCCAGTTCCCTCAGCCTCTCCTCATAAGTCTTGTGCTCCAGCCCCCTAATCATTTTTGTTGCCCTCGGCTGGACTCTGTCCAGTTTGTCCACATCCTTCCTGCAGTGGGGGGCTCAAAACTGGACACAATACTCCAGATGTGGCCACACCAGTGCTGAATAGAGGGGAACAACCACTTCCCGCGATCTGCTGGCAATGCTCCCACTAATGCAGCCCAATATGCTATTAGCCTTCTTGGCAACCAGGGCACACTGCTGACTCACATCCAGCTTCTTATCCACTGTAACCTCCAGGTCCTTTTCTGCAGAACTGCTGCCTAGCCCGTCGGTCCCAGTCTGTAGCTGTGCCTGGGATTCTTCACTTGTCCTTATTGAACCTCATCAGGTTTCTTTTGGCTCCAATCCTCCCATTTGTCTAGGTCACTCTGTATCCTATCCCTGCCCTCCAGCGTATCTACCACTCCCCCCAGCTTAGTGTCATCCACGAACTTGCTGAGGATGCATCCACCCCATCCTCCAGATCAAAACCAGCCCCAGCACTGACCCTTGGGACACTCCGCTTGTTACCAGCAGCCAACTAGACATCAAGCCCTTGATCACTACCCGTTGAGCCCGATGATCTAGCCAGTTCTCTGTCCACCTTATCGTCCCTTCATCCAACCCATGCTTCTGTAACTGGCTGATAAGAATACTGTGGGATCAACCCTCCCTCCCCCACCCCCTTGGCCAACCCACATCTGGAACTGTAACCCCTTCCCTTCCAGAAACATACCCTGATGTTCCCCAGTGCACAGACGTCTGTATTGTCTCCCAAGCCACCTGCCAGGACGCGTACCCCGAGAAAGTGACTGAGCAGATGATCTGCGCTGGGGTGCCGGCGGGAGGCAAAGACTCCTGCCAGGTGAGGGGGCTTTTCTTGGGTACATCCTGGGGGCAGAGGCAGATGGGGAGGGAGAGTTGGGGACACTGGCATGGCTGCGTTTCCATGGCTCTGAGTGGCATAGCTGCATCTCCTGGCTCGGCGTGGCACGGCTGTCTCCCTGTAGCGCAGCTGTGTCTCCGTGGCCCCAGGTGGCGTGGCATGACTGGGTAACAGCTCTTGGTTGTGGCTGACCTAGACCTTTTCTGTGACTTCTCCGCAGGGTGACTCCGGGGGCCCCCTGGTCTGTGACGGGAAGCTGGTGGGCCTGGTTTCCTGGGGGGATTACCCCTGTGCCCAGGCCAACAAGCCTGGCGTCTACACCATCATCTGCAAATACCTCGTCTGGATCCAGGCGACCATGGCGGGGAACTGATGGCCCTGGGGCCAGGTGGGGCCAAGGGGCTAATTACTGATCCCATCACAGAGCTGGGCTAAGTAGCAACGCAGACTCAATAAATCCAAAGCACACGTGAACAGGGCAGCGTTTGTAGCCGTGGCCCCAGGGGACTGCCTGGCTCAGGGGGCGGGGAATGTGACATGGGGACTTTCCCCTCTAGGGGGCGCCGGCGCCGATCCAGCCCCGTGGGGGGAACCAGACTGGCTGGCTCGGGGGGGGCCAGAAATGGGCGACTTTCCAGCGGTGCCACATGCGAGCACCGCTGAGGCTGGTGTTCTAGCCGCGCCCAGCGACAGCCCCGCAGTCCAAGGGCTGCCTTCGAAACTTTACTTAAAACAGGGGCCCGCCCCCCCGCTTTGCCCCTCCCCAAGCAGGAGGACTTTTGGGGTGAAATGCCGCACAGGGCTGCGCTCCAGGCCCTTTCCATCACCCGTCTGTCCAGGATGGGTCTTGGCCTTTCCTTTTCCAGCAGGCCGGGCTCCCGGTTGCGCCAGGAGGGGAATGTCATGTGCCCCTCCATTGGGCTCTCCTGGTATCGTGCGTCTGCATCGAAGGGGGGGGGGGCGAATGCTGGACCCTGCCCCGGCTGGGCTGCATTTCTCGCTGGGTTCGGGGCTGCTGGGGGCTGTGATGTGCCAGAGGCTAAAACTGTGACCTGTATGTGCCACCCCCCAGAACCCTTCCCAAGAGCCTCTGCCCAGCAACTCCTGCCTCCTTGCAGCTCCTCGGATGGGCTCAGAGGATGCCCCACTCCCCCCCCCCATTATTGACCCCATATGGTACATCCCCCATTGCCCCCCTCCATTATGGACCCCACTTGGTACATGCCCCACTGCCCCATCCCACTACTGACCCACTTGGTACATACCCCCACTACCCCCTGCTAAGGACCCCATTTGGTGCATCCCTCACTGCCTCCCTCTGCCATGGATCCCACTTGGTATGTCCCCCTGCTTTCCTCCCCCTCTATGGACCCCACTTGGGAGGGCAGAGTTAAAGTTGTGTAAAGGGAAGGTTGAGGTTTAAGAGATGAAGTTAAGGTTAAGGGGGCAGTGTTAATGTTGAGGGAGTGTAGTTAAACTTGAGGAAGCAGAAAGAAGGTTGAGGGGCCAGCATTAAGGTTAAGTGGGCAGAGTTAAGGTTGAGGATGCAGAATTAAGGTTAAGGGGATGGAGTTAAGGTTAAGAGGAAGAGTTAAGGTTGTGAGGTTGTTAAAGTTGAGAGGGAAGAATTAAGGATGTTGGGGTGGAATTAAGGTTGAGGGCGGCAGAGTTAAGGTTATGGGGACAGCATTAAGGTCATTGTAGTACCCGGCCATGGGAAGGTGTGAGCTAGAGCTGTACTTTTAAGTCACTTCCCTTGCCAGGTCCTCTCTGTGTGTGGGGGGTAAGGCACATGTGCTGCGTACGTGTAGCCCAGATGGTTTCTCAACAAAACATCAGCTCTGCAGCAATTATTGCTTCTATCACAACAAAGCCCTGAGGCCCCATTGTGCTGAGCCCCGTGGGAGAGCTCCCCACCCCGTAAAGTTTACAGTGTAATTACACAGAGCAGACAAATGCTGGGAGGGTAAACAAAGGCACAGAAAGGAGACATGGCTAACTCAAGCTGACGCAGCAGGTCCATGGCAGACTGGGGGAAAGAGCCCAAGAGTCCTGAGTCCCAGCCTTCTTACCCTAACCACTGGACTGCCTTCCTCTACTCTCCCCAAGATGGGTAGGGAAGCCAAGAATCCTGACTCCCAGCCAGCACACCTCCCCCCCGTCTAACCACTAGACCCCATTCCCCTCCCAGAACCAGGCTAGAACCCAGGAGTCCTGGCTCCCAGCCCTGCCTTCCAGCCACAGTCCCCAACTCACTGGACCACACAGATCCTGGTCCTGCAGCCTCCTGGACCCTGAAAGTCCCCATCATGGAGACCTCAAGAGCTCAGGGGGACAGGAGCCAAGAACCATTCCCTCCCCACCCCAGGCACGGGGGGGGGGCCGTAAGGCGTTGAGCCTGGCGTCTGGCCGGACGGCCCAGCATGCACCCTGCTCTGATGTGGAGCGCTGGCTCCCCCTAATGGATCTGTGATAGGCTTGGTTAACCCAGAGGAAGGAGGGGGCAGCGGATCATTAGCCGAGTGACCACACTCAAGGCCCTGCTCTGCCAGCCTCCCTGTGCCACCTGGAGGAAGTCTCACTGTGCCTCAGTTTCCCCCTCTGTGACTCAGCGTCCCCCTCTGTAATAGCGGGATAAAAGCACCGCCCTGCGGGGCACAGGAGAAGGCAGGAGGGTAAACGTGAGAGAGGTGGGGATGGGATGACGGCCCAAGTCTTGTGCAGTGCAGTGAATTCGGGACCCGGGAGCAAAAATGCCACTGAGCTTCAGGACCTGCCCTAGGAGCCAGAGACGGCGCCCAGCCGAGAGATGCCAGCCTTCCCACGCATAGGCAGGATCTCTTATGTGCATTATGCTAGCCACCCCAGCTGAGATCACGGCCCCATTTTGCTGGGCACTGCCCAGACACACAGTGACAGACAGTCCCGGCCCTGCCACACACACACACACACACATGCACACGCACACACTCGCCCAGCAGCCTGTGCCCTGCCTGATTCTCTGATTCCCTGCTTCGAAGCAATTAGCCAGCCTGGCATGCAGCCTAATTTTGGTGAGACCTACACAAATTATCCCGGCTTTGCCTGGTGTAACCCCGAAAACATGACAGCGTTGGGGGTGTCACTCCCTAGCTCACACCCTCCTCCCATTTCCCCTGTAATCTCCCCCTCTGGCTTCCCTTCCCGGCATCTGGGCCATGTGAGCCACCCCTAATCCCTAATTTACATGGGCCCTGGGACCTGGCACCACCCCTTATCCCTTTTGCCGGTGACACCCAGGCATTATGTGATGCCAAGGCAGGGTGAGAGAGCCCTCGGAAGGGTAATGACAGGCTGAAAAGAGTGGGCCAGCCCTGCAAATCCCGTCACGCTTCCTCGAGGACAGCCGGTTCTGGGGCCGAAGGCAGGTTATAAACCAAGCGCACGGAGGATCCAGCAGACAGGAGTCTGCGGGTACCAGCCATCGCGTTGCTGCTTGCTGCGGAAGTTCCTCCACCCAACTCACGGATTACTCAGCTTTGGTGAGGGCAGGAGATTTCTTCTTGATCTCTGGGCTGAGCCATCTTGGGGAGCCCTCGGCGGAGAGGGAAGCCAGGACGGTTCGGTGACAGGTATAGATCGGTAAAGGGTATCATCACCTCTGCTTCGTCTTGGTTAATTCAGGAGGGGAAACCACATGATAGATGATTCCTGTGGCCTCCCTTTGATATAACTCCAGGGCCAAGCGCTCCGGGACATGTGGCCCTGCCTCGGCTAACCCAGCTCTCTTTTGGGATTCGTAGACTCCAAGGCCAGAAGGGACCTTCGTGATCATCTAGCCAGACTTCTTGTATGACACAGGCCAGAAAACTTTCCTAACTTAATGCCCAGTGGAACCAGAGCATTTGGCGAAAACATCCCATCGTGATTGCCAAATTGCCGGTGTGGAGGAGCCATCAAGGGGGTGATTGTGGATTTGTGTTTTGCATTTGGTTAAAAAGACGAAGGGTCAGATCAGATGATCACAGTGGTTCCCTTCTGGCTTTATAATCGGCAAACCTAAGAAAATCGTGAGATTGGCATGGAAAATCATGAGATTTAACACCACTAATAATCCAGGATAATTAAACCATATTGTGTAAAATGGGAGGGGGGGGGGGGAAATGGCTCTGCTTTGAAACCAAACAAATGAACTGTTTAACGAACACTAGCCTTTTGGCGTTGAAAATGGTTTGATTTAACTCTCTCTGGTTTTGAAAGTTTCTGATATTTTTTTTTTAATGATGTTTTGAAACTGCTGCCTAATTAACCAACACCAAAAAAAAATCAATTTTGAAAATTGCTTATCTTGGAAACAACTCAAGAAATATTTTAAAATGAAAAAAAAAATATGTTGGTACTAAATTTCAGTTAAAAATTGTCATGAAACATTTCAAATGAGGCAAAACTGTTTCGGTTTGAAAACCAACTACATGAAAACTCTTTACAAGTTTTCAAAACCTACCCAACATCTTGCATCTTGCATTTTTTTTAAAATGTCCCAAATATTCTTGAAAATCCCTCCAAATTTTGCAAATTTTCCCCCAATTCTTGACATTTGCTCTAAAATGTTTGAAAATTTCTCACAAATTCTTGAAATTTCCACGTTTTGCATTTTCCCCAAAGTTCCTGAATTCGTCCACATTTTAAAAAATTTTCATGTAGTTTCTTGAAATTTCCCCCAAAATATTTGAAAATTTCCCAATATTTGAACTTTTCCTACAAACTTGAAATTTTCTCTAAATTTTTTTTTTATTTTCCCCCAAATGTTTGATATGTTCTTATAAATTCTCGAAATGCTCTCCAATTCTTTTTCAAAATTTCCCACCAAAATGTTTTGTAATGTTTCCTGCACATTTCTTGATGTTTCCTCCAAAATGTTTGACTTTTCCCTGCAAACTCTTGAATATTTCCCCAAAAATTCTAGAAATTCCTCCCAACAGTTTTGAAAATTTCTCCCAGGTTCTTGAGATTTCTCCCCAAAGTTTTTGAACTTTTTGCTCCAGATTCTTGCTATTTCCCTCCAAATTCTTGAATTTTTCCCTTTGAAAATTCTTGACCTTTTCTATTTTCAAAATTCTTGACATTTCTCCCAAAATCTCTGATTTTTTTTAACCATCTCCAGTGCTCAGACTCACTCTCAGCTGCTTGTTGAACAGGGAACCCCTACTGGCTAACAGCTCCAGCCGCTTCTATGTTGTTTGCTTCAAAGCTTTTTCTACATAGCTTTTCACTTCTATTCCAGACCCAACTGATGGCAAAGGGAGGGTTTAGAAGAATTTATGCAGTGTCGCCAGCTGTTGCTCTTTTATCACAAGCCTCATGATGCTTAGAGATTTCCTAAATCTCCAGCTCCCGGAGGCATGACATGAGGGGAGAATTACTAGATTTTACTGCAAGGGCAGGGAGCCTTTGCTAGGGCTGTGTTTGTACAGAGGGAATAGAAGGGCACAGTGAGCCTCTGGCTTGGGGAAAAGGAGAAGAATGGGAGCACACAGGGCCCCTGGCATAGGGGAGGGTATGGAGAAGTTGTTGGGGTCCCTGACATAGTGGGGAATGGGAGACATTCAGAGATTCCTAGGCAGGTAGATGGGTCCATCCAGCTGGGTTATCTAACTCCCCTAGATGCATATCTAGCTCGCCTATGGCTTTGAACACAGATAGATAGATAGGTAGATAGATAGATAGATAGATGTGTACGTATGGCCATGGAGAGGGAAGGATAGAGGGATGGATGGATGTGGAAAGGGGTGGATGGATGGAGGGAAAGGTGTGTGTGGTGATGAACAGGTTTGGGGACAGAGGGAAATGGAGGGACGTGTATGGGGTTGGGTGGCTGGATTGATGGATGGGAATGGGGATGGATTGGTATGGCTGGAGGAAGGGGTGAGCGTGGTGATGGATGTGTATGGAGATAGAGGCATGTGAGGATGGGGGTGGATATGGCAGCGATGGATGGACGGGTGCACGTATGGAGATGGAGGGATGAATGGCCATGTTTGGGGCTGGAGGGTGAATGGACAGACGTGTTTGGGGATGGAGCAGCATCAAACCAGGCAAGGTGGTGGGTGTCGGTGGGCGGAGCCTGTGTGAAGGGGGCGGTCCCAGTTCTCTGTTACTGTTCCCTTTCCTTCTCCCTCCCCCCCAGCCAACAGCTTCCAGCCCCATCTGTCACCGCACCTGATCCCCATGGAGCTGACGACCATCGCGCTGCTCCTGGTGACTGCAGGTGAGGGGGGGGTAGAGATTGGGGGGGCTGCGGGAGGGAAGGGGCGTGCAGAGGGGGGGAAGGGCTTTGTCCGTGCGTGGGGGGCTCTGTGTGTGCGCAGACAGGAGGGGCCATACGGTTGGAGGGGTGTGCAGGGGACGGGCTCTGTGTGTGCAGAGAGGGCAGGGAGGGGGCAGGGAAGGGGTTGTGGGGAGAAGGGAAGGTGGGTGGCTGGGAGGGAGTTGGGTGTATAGGGGTGGGGAGCTGTGCACAGCTGCAGTTTCCATGGGGAGCTGGCCCAGCCCCTCACCCATGGGAGAATGGGGAGGGGGGGGGCGTCGGCAGTGGGGACTGAACCCGGCACCAACGCATCTGAAAAGCATGAGCCATGCGGGACTTGGCTAGAGCATGGAGAGACAGGACGTGTGTGGAGACAGACAGACGGACCTACCAGAACAGAGAGGCTAGCGACGGAGAGTGAGGTGTGGGGAGGGGAGGGGACAGATCGCTCGGTCGATGGATCCTCTCCCATGACTCCAGCCACTGGGGATTTGAGAACCAGACACACCTGGCAGCCCCTGCTCGACCATTGCTGCAACCAGCCCCACCTCCCATTGCACCAGCTCCGCCCGTGACCCCAGCGCCGTCCTGGCAGCTCTGCCCTGATCTCGCCCCCCCGGGTCCCTGGCACTGATGGGGGGTTTGCCGACAGGTGCCGCAGTGTCTGCCCAGGAGGAAGGGGGCCGGATCATCGGCGGATACACCTGCCCCCGCTACTCCCAGCCCTGGCAGGCCTACATCTACGGCCCGCTGCAGTGCGGGGGCATCCTGGTGGACCGCAGCTGGGTGCTGACTGCCGCCCACTGCTACAGACCGTAAGTGCGGGTGTGTGTGCGCGGTGCTCCCCTCTGCTGGAGGGGCTGGGCCCTGCTCTGTGTGTGTGTGTGTGTGTCTGTCCATCTGCAGGAGGGAAGGATCTTGCTTTGTGTTTGCGTGCATATATGTATGTGTGTGTGTGTGTCTCTCTCTCTCTCTCTGCTGGAGGGGTTAGGCCTTTCTGTGTGTGTGTGTCCCTGCCCTGCCCCCTGCTGGAGGGGACGGGCGCTGTGCTCTGTGTGTGTGTCTTTGCTGCCCCTGCTGGAGGGGACAGGCCCTGCGCTGTGTGTGTGTGTGGCTGTGTTGGAGGGGACGGGCTCTGTCCCAACTCTCCCCTGTTCCCAGGAGAGGGGCAGTAGCGGGGCAGGAGGGGTGGCCTGCGGGGGCCCTGACTGACGTGGCTCACTCTTGTCCCCGGTGGCTAGCGGCCTGCGGGTGCGGCTGGGGGAGCACGACCTGGCGGTGAGGGAGGGGCCGGAGCAGGACCGAGTCGTGGCCGGCGCCATCCTGCACCCCGGCTACAACCGCTTCACCTTCGACAACGACCTCGTGCTGCTCAAACTGGCGCAGCCCATCACCCTGGGCCCGACCGCCCGGCCCGTCTCGCTGCCCACGGCCTGCGCGCCCACCGGGGCCACCTGCCTCATCTCGGGCTGGGGCACCATCACCAGCCCGCAAGGTAGAGCCAGGGCCGGGGCCCTGCTGGGGAGGGACAGGAAATGTCAATCGGGAGTGACTCCCGGGGGCTGATTCAACCCAGCGTCAATCGGGAGTGACACCCTACGTGTCCCTGGGGCTGATAAAACCTTGTGACAATCAGGAGTGATTCCCTGCACGTCCCTGGGGCTGACACCAGGGTGAATCACTCAGGAATGACCCTGTGCAGGTCTGAGGCTGATTCAATCCGGTGTCAATCAGGAGTGACTCCCTTGGGCTGATTCCATCTGGTGTCAATGAGGAGTGACCCACCAGAACGGTATTTTCCCCAGTCTCTTTCCCTAGACTCCTGCAGTGTGGAGACGTCAGGATCATCTCACCCCAGAGCTGTCGGGCTTCCTATCCTGGGCGGGTCACCAACAACATGGTGTGCGCAGGCGTAACGGGCGGGGGCATCGACTCCTGCCAGGTGAGAGGGGGCAGGGCCAGGGAACCACAGGGGGTCCCTGCCCCTGTTTCTACCAAGACTCTGGAAAGGGGGATCTGGGGTGGGGGTCTGGAAGAAGTTGGAGGGAGGGGTGGGCACTGCCCCATGGGGGTGGAGGGGAATGTGGGTTCTGCCCCCCTAGGGAGGTAGAAGAGGGGAGCATGGGCAGTTCATCAGGGGAAGGTCCAGCTCTGCCCAATGGAGGAGGAAGGGACAGGGGGCACATGCTGGGAGGGAGGCAGCCTGCCAAACTGGGGAAGGGGGAAGAGAGAAGAGAGAGAGCCCAGATTCAAGGCCACGGTTGGCCCCTTGTCATGGTGGTCTGCGGCCCCACTGGGGAAGGAGAGGAACTGGGGATCTGGGTTTGCAGAGGGGGCTGGAGCCCCACAGATGACGCTAGCTCCACTCAGGGCAGGAGACCAGGGACTGGGTCTGCTGGCACCCCACCATCCCTACCCCCAGCCCTCGCTCCACCCGGGCTCCCCCGGCCCAGCAGAAGGGTGTCCTTCTGACACCAGGCGCCATCTCTCCCCAGGGTGACTCCGGGGGACCCCTGCTCTGCAAGGGGCAGCTCCAGGGCATCGTGTCCTGGGGGCTGCAGACCTGCGCCCAGCCCAACAGGCCCGGGGTCTACACCAAGGTCTGCAACTACGTGTCGTGGATCCGCAGAGCCATCCAGATGAACTGAGGACGGCGCCGGAGGTGGGGGGCAGATCCCTTAATAAAGCCTGAGCAGCAGAGTCCGTCTCCGTGTCTCCTTGGCCCTCCCCCTCCAGCCGGCACTTCAAACAGTGGCATGGCAGAGACGTTTCTCTCCCTTTGGTCTGCGAGCAGCCGGCGCCCCTCAATCCCAATCCACAGCCCCCTGCTGCACCAGCTCGCTCATGCGCTGTGTGTGTGTGTGTGTGTGTGTGTGTGTGTGCGCGCGCGCGCAGGTTTGCAGAAGTTACGGCTAGTGGGGAAAATAGCCCTCCAACGCTTTTTGCCCATGAAGAACGGCTTTTCTAGCTAAGTCCTTACCTAGCTCCCATCACGGTGGTGTCTGGGCATCTCAGCCTCTAACGCATTTAACCTCACCCCACCCCTCTGAGCTCACACATTTCCACTGAGATAATTTTTGTTTTTTTAATCAAGTGAGTGGCTTACAGGACATATATATTTCTCGAACAATTCTTACGAAAAAAGGCAAATAAAAAAATAAAAAGCCAGGCCCAGCTCCCACCTGTCATGATCTAAAAGCAGAGCTTCAAGCCTCGATACCAGACAAATACAAGCCAGCAATGAGAGGCGGGTGAAACAGACCCACGCACAACTGTGTAACAACCGAATCCATCCCACGGCCCCAGCCGCTTTGCCCCGGGCAACATGAAATATTAGATCACAGATAGAAGGGCTGGGTTGGGGAGATTTTTCCCTCCTGCCAAAATTCTCAACATTTCAACTCCCCCTTCCCTCCCCCATTCAAAAGCCAAGATTTCCAAATCTTTCACACAATGAAATTTTGGGAGTAAAATTCAAGTGGGGTAGCTCCAAAACGATTCCACCCTTTGTTATTTTTTGTCCAATCTTATGCCGGTATTTCGAAAGAACCATTGCTTCAACGTATTACTTCAAAACGAAGAATGGAAATTCTGCAAAGTGACAAAACAGGAGGGTTTGACATTTGCACAACTCCCCTCCCCAGTTTTTTCTAACCTAAATGGTGTCAAAAATCACTATAATTTCGCCAAAAAAATTCCCTTTCGGGCAAACTGCATTTTCTGCCCAAAAACCATTTAGAGGAAAATTTTCCAATTGGCTCTTGATTCAGCTGGTCATCCAGTCTGACCTCCTGCTTAGCGGAGACCAGAGAATGGCCTGAAGGGACCTCTGCCTCCAGCCCAGATCTCGGGGTTGAGCTAAACTCTGCCTACCAGTTTCTGCAAATATGTGATAATAGGCTAATGGGAAAAGCTAGCTAGCAAAGTGAGATTCCCACAGGTGTAAACGGGCCCTGACTGTGGAGTTATTTGAGGATCTGCCAGGTTTAGCTTCCTTCTGTCATTTTCCGCTGTCTACCCGATCAGCTCAGCAACAGAAATCCACTTGAGATTACCCAGGAAGTTTCCTAGACGCAAATGCAATTAACTTCAGAAAGGGATTTCTTGTCTCCCGGTGAAAAAAATGCAGAGGATACTCATCCACAAAGTGTACGTCTTGGAAGCAGCCACGTAGCACAAAACAGAGATAAATGTAAGAGATTTTACTTGCAGGTAGAGAGATTCTGGACCAAGAGCTCCCCTTCAAATCAGCCAGATGGGATGTCCAAAATCCAGGGAAAACATCTGCTAAGAAACAGCACTGGATGGGAAGCCTGGAAGTTAATGGTGGGATGGGAAATATACAAGAATGACTGAACCAAAAATAAAAATGCAGTAAAGCTTTGCCAAGAAGCTGTTTATATAGGTAAAGCGAGGATGGAATTTCTGAGATTTCAAGAAATTTTCCAGTCTTGAACTGGGATGAAAAATCCAGAACTCGGCAATTTTGGCAGGCCGAAAATCCAGAAAAAATTTCAGGTGGGGTCAAAATGTTTCATTTCCATGATTTCAGAAAAGTTTTGTTTTGAGCTTTTTTTTTTTTTTAAATCCATGCTTACTAAAATCTCAAACCAAAAACGTCGTCTCAAAAAACCCAAACCTTTTCATCCTGAACATGGCATTTTGACAATTTCTGAACTTTCTCCACTTCATTAAATTTTCTGCATCAGAAGATTCCTCCAAACCAAAACTGTGGCATAGCTAGGTCAGTCTGGACAAATCTCCCAACTTAAAAAAGCTTCTGTTTTGACAAGTCGGCTTTTTTCGGTGGGGGGGGAAAACCAGTTTGTCGAAAAAACTCCCAACCAGCTCCCACCCTGGGGGAGTGAATGCTGAGATTCTGAAGCTCGTCTTTGAAACAAAAAATTGGTTCAGTCTGATGACAAAGAAAGCCTCCTGCTTAATGGGAACGCAGGTTTACAAAAAGAAGTTGTGTGTCATGTACAAAGTGAGAGTAGTGTATTTCAAATGCAGCTTTTCTCCCCCACAGGAGCCCCAGATACAAACACTCCCTTCCCCCATCAGAGGGGCAGAAAAAAAAAGGCACTTCTTGAAATATAGGCCAGACTCTTTGCTGGTAGAAATCAGCAGCGCTCTCCTGCAGCGAACATGCAGATGCTGACATCCATACGCTCTAGATCTATGCCAATTAGCACAGATCTTCTGATTATAGCTGACAAATAAATCACTCTCTCTCCGGGCCGATCTTCAACTCCATCGCTCTCTGCAATCAGACGCTCGCTACGCCAGCCGTCTCCGCAATCAATAACTCCAGGCCAATCTGCCGCCAACGGTGTTATTTGGGTCAGCAGAGCGTTGCTGCGCCACGCTAGCGGGGTGCCAGGACTCCCAGAGGCTACAGATATTTTGCCAGGCCGACGTTCTCACAAAGAAGCTGCTCCTGTCCCTTGCCAACGCCCAGGGTATATTTCAGTAGAATAAAGCAACAAAGACAAAAAAACAAAAAACCCCAAAACAACCCACCACTGCCACATGCTGGATCTCCACAACCCTGACGCCTTCAAACTCAAAGGCACCAGCACACAATTGAAAGCTGAGCTGTATTTGCAATTCCCACCCGCCCCCAGCTGCTTGAAACGGTGACTATGATTAGGACAGGCGAGCCGCGCTGACGCCGAGTTGCGGCGGAGGGGTCACGTGTGGCACTGGTGCATCCCGGTGGGGCCGCTTACATCCCTGCGGGACCCGGAGTGCTGGCCGGGGCCGGGGCATTGGGAGGATTGTGCAAGTTGGTCTCCTTGTATGCGAACCAAGCGTTGCCTGCCCACAGAATGAGGTTCAGGAAGCCAAAAACCTAAGGGAGCCAAAGGAGGAGGGGGTTAGCCAGAATATCTAGCTTCCGGTTAGGCTGGGAGATGCCCTCTCTAGCTCCGCATGGAGCATTCTGCCCACCCAGCCTGGCATAGACCCGGACTGCAGACTCTTCCCCAGCGATTCCTGCCTGCAGCCCTGATCTGATGGTCGAGCGCCCTTAACTCCACCCGTTGCATGCGTGCCATTTACTCCACCCCCTTTGTAGATTTCAAGCCCAGATCTGGTGGTTGAGTTCTGGAGCTTTTAGAGATGCCCGATCTCCATGGAAAGACTCCAAAGGCTGGAGAATCGATCCTGTCCCTGGGGGCAATCGTTCCGCGGGTCAATCCCCCCTCCCTGACTAAAATTCACCCCTTCTTTCCTGTCTGGCTTCATCCCGCATCCCCCATCTCACTCTGTCTTTGCTGGGTGGGTTAAGGAGCCACCTCTGCTCCCCGAAATCACTTCCCCACAGAGGTGCTGACAGACCGGGATTAAGTCCCCTCTGAACATTCCCTGGGAGAAACTGAATAGATCAAGCTCCTTAATTTAACAAGGGTTGAATATATTATTTATTAGGTGTATTATGGTTGCACATAGGACCCTCACTCATGGCCAAGACCCCTCGTGCCAGGTACCATGCAAAAACAAAAAGGGACAGTCCCTGCCTCAAATGCTGGCCAGTCTATGGGCATGGCTACATAGGGACACTCAGGAAGATTAATCTGAATTAACTGAGGGCTTATTCATACACGGAAGTACTGCAGAACAGCAATCCCGGGAGAGTTCACGTTTTTCAAAATGGTTGGCGAAGCAAAAAGGTGAAAAAAATCGTTTTGGGTTAAAACCACTTTGCTCGACCCTTTTAAAATGTTTTTATTGGGGGTTCATTAAATAAAATGAAAGGATGTTTTCAAATCGAATCTATGTTTTCTGCTGAAATAAGTTTCATGTGGACAATTTCACCCATCCCTCTTCCTGAATAGCTTCCCATGTGGACACCAGTTGGATTCAGCCAAACCAGGACAATACTCTCATACTCTGGAATAACAGCATCCACACATGGAGTTAATCAGGAATAGTTAGGGCTTTAAAAGTCACACCTTGCCCTAATCTGAATTAAATTTCAAGTGTAGAACAAGCCCTCACTGATGTGAATTTAAAGTGGATTAGTTAAACTGCATTGAATCTTTGTTTGGATGCTCTCATTCTGAATTAAAGTGGCCCTAATAGAGGCTTGTTTAATTCATTGTGAATGAAAGTGACTAATTCAGAATGAGAACATTCACATTTTAACTAGTTCATAGGTTCCTAAGTTTCGGTCTGGAGCAGGTTGTGGGTCTGATGGAATCTCCTAGGGCCACAGATTCTAAGGCCAGAACAAACCCCTGTGATCTTCTTGTCTGGCCTCCTGTCTAACGCAGATCAAAGTACGTCCCTGAATTAATTCCTGTTTAAACTAGAGCAGATCAGTTAGAAAACCATCCAGTCTTTATTTAAAAAGTGCCCCTAATGGAGAATCTACCACACGCTTTGGTAAATTGGTCCAATGGTGAATTACTCTCATGGTTAAAAATTTACACCTCATTTCCAGTCTGAATTTGTCTAGCTTCAACTTCCAGCCATTGGATCTTTTTAGACCTTCCTCTGCTAGACTGAAGAGCCCATGATCAAGTATTTGTTCCCCGGAAGGAACTTAAGGACAGGAATCAAGTCACCCCTGCATTTGTTCTTTGTTAAGATAAATCAATTGAACTCTTCGAGTCTATCACTAGAAGGCAGATTTTTCAATCCTTTGATCATCCTTCCTGGCTCTTCTCTGAACCCTCTTCAATTGATCAGCATCCTTCTTGAATGACAGACACTAGATCCAGACACAGGATTCCAGCAACGGTCGCACCAGAGCCAAATCCAGAGGTACAATAATCTCTCTCCTCCCACTCTGAACCCTCTCCAACTGACGAGTGTCTTTGGGAACCAATCCACTTTAAATGCTTAATTCAGATTCACTTCCCTGCACATCCCCATGTAGACAAGATCTCTGATCACAGGATTGGAGCCAACCACACATCCCTGAGTTCCAAGGGAGGCCCAACTCACCCCACGTCTCAGCAGCAGAGGGGAGGGTGCTAGCTATACATACCACGGACACGTTGAGTGACCCCATGCTGCTGACTGCATCAAACCGGCAAGATGTGTTGGTCAACTGGCAGAAGTGCATTTCCGACACAATGCCAGGGCCGGTGGACACTTTGATGTCAGTCAGGGCTTTGGCCCAAGCCGAAGTGCTGACCAGCCAGAGAAAAGCAACCACCACGGTGATCACAAAGTCCTGCACGAGAGGGAGACAAGGGCCGGGGAGTTACTAGCCCAAGGCACCAGGAGAGAAACATACAATGGAGGGGGACAGATTCCAAGGCACGAACAACGGACATGCTGAGCACCCCTGACTCCAGTGGAGTGACGGCTGATCCATTCCAGCTGGGATCTGCCCCATGACTCCAATGTAGCTACAGCCCCTGGAACATCCCTCCTGCAACACACTTTCAAGAGAGACTCTAGATTGTGGGTGCCCAACCGGAGATGCTATCAGGAGAATCTGATTTTGACGGGTGCTTGGCGTTCTCTGAAGGTCGGACTCCTTTTACCGTATAAAGAGTCAGGCACCCAAAAAAATTCACTTGGCTCTTTGGACAGTGCAGGGCTGAGCTCACAGCATTCCTGCATGGAGCCCAGAAGAGAACCCAGACCCTCCTCTGTTACAGAGGAGGTGGACCCCTGGGATATGGGGATGCAGCCCAGAGTCTAGATTCTAACTTCAAGCTTGGATTCCAAAAGGATCGCACAATGCACTGAATGCCCAGGGCAATTAATGCCACTAAATAATAGCCTAGGTCCAGCTGAAAACGGGGTAGCATTGTGTCAGGCGCTGCCCAGACACACAGCCAGAGAGAGTCCCTGCCCCAGCTGAGACGAGGGCCCCGTTGTACCAGACGCAGCCCCAGACACTTACCGAGAGACAATCCCTGCCCCAAAGAACTTACAATGTAAACAGACAATGGGACGATCATTATCCCCATGTTACATATGGGGAAACCGAGGCATGGAATGGGGTCGTGACTCACCCAAGCCCTGTCCAAAGCTGAGTTTGAACCCAGGTCTTCCACCCTCCAGCTGGATCTCTCTCACCACTAGCTAACCCTTCCTCGCTAAGGGAAGCTATTCCTGGCAAACCCTGTTTTTGCTGCAATGTTAGCTACATTAAAGAACACTGGAGGGGACGGAGCAGTGCCCCATAGATCTCGCAGCCCCCAATCAGGAGAGACATCCCAAGAGCTCTGATGCAATTTGGATTTTCCCTCCGCCAGGCCCCCTTACCCAACCTCCACACCCAGCGCTCAAAAGCTGGGGTTTGCCAATTGCTCCTGACGAAGGTATCTGACAAGCAGGCCAGCGCTAACATGGTACCGCAGGAGACGCCCAGGCACTTACCACATTTCCCAGCCCTCCAGGGAGCCAGCGCAGCAGGGAGACAAGAGAAAAGGGGCAACTGTTTATCAGGTTACAACGATCCTCTCCAGCTCCTGACCCCTCTGCCTTCCAGAGTCAGGGGCTTTGGGTTTCACACCAGCATGGATAAAGGGCCTTGCACCAGAGATAGGGTCTCATGGCCTCTTAATGAGAGCCAGTATCTGGCCAGCGGGTGAGTCGGGAATCACCACAAGAACAGCCGGGCAGAACCTCTGCTGGTGTGAATCGGCAGAGATCCACTGGGCTAAATGGAGCGACAGCCAATTGATGCCAGCTGGGATCTGGCTCACTGACTCCAAATGGAGCTATGGCGGATTGACCCCAGCTTGGTGTTTCAGGAAAACAAAAATTATTGAAAAATGTCATCAGAAAACAAAATCCACCAAGCAGAACGTCTTAAAAGGATGAGGCGAAAGGGGAAACCAAAGGCAGATTTTTCTCTAATGAAGCAAAACTTTTTCCTGCATTGTAACTTGACCTCAGAAAGCTGAAACGCATATTATACACACCCCTTTTTATCGCAATTATTCCATTTTGTTTCCTCTTAAGGGGAAAAATGGTTTTTAAAAAGGAGAACTGGAGATTTCCCCCCCACTAAAAAAAAACAAAAAACAAAAACAAAAACTGTAGCTGAAAAGCAAGAAAATGTTGATCAAAAATTTTCCCAAGAAAATTTTCACCCTGGCCAAAAATAACAATTTTTTTTCTTCTTTTTTTGTGGTCCCCAAAACAACCTGGCAATGCCAAGATTCTGAGAAGAATTGTGTTTGTGAAGTACTTAGAGCTCTAGGTTATGGGACACTCTTGGCTTAAGAGTAGAGCTGGTTGAAAATTCTTCACCAAAACTGTGTTTTGACAGAAAATTGTTGTTTCAACAAAACAAAGTTATTTGTGATATATCTCTGCTTCCCACAGAGAATTTCAACTTTTCAGTGAAAATTGTCTGAAAACCAAAAAGTTTCAATTCAAAATGATACTGAGGTGTATCATGGGAACTGTAGTTCTGGGTACCTCATGCTTCCATTCTTCTCTGTGGGCTGGGTTATCTGGTTGGACTATATTTCCCAAGATACACCACTTCCTTGCCATTTGCTGATCCACTGTGGTGCACCATGGGAGTTGTAGTTCAGATACCTTGTGTTCTTATTCTCTATTGCCTGGGCTCTCTGGCAGGACTACATGTCCCACAATGAACCACTCTTTCCTCTTTGGGTAGGTTGTGTCATAGGAATCCCTGGCCAAGTTGCATCATGAGAGTTGTCTGCCTAGAGAGCCTGGCCCATAGAAGAGAATGGGTCCACAAGGCACTTGTGACTCCTTTCCCTCTCTGGCCAGACTACATTTCCCATGAAGCACCATGACCAGGGATGACACCAAATTCACCAAAAGAGGAGAAAGTGGTGCATCATGGGAGATGCAGTCAGAGATCCAAGACCATAGAGGAGAATGGGACCCCGAGCACTCAGGACTACAGCTCCCATGAGGCACCACAATGTCATTTTGAATCCAAATACGACAAAAATTAATAAAAAAAATCTCATTTTTTGTTTGAATTTTCCAAGGGAAATTCCCATACCTCCCTCACCGCGCACAATTTCCCAACCAGCCCCCTGTGAAGAGCAAAGCACAACACACTACTTACGATCATGGGCAGCTTCCCAGCGCCGCGGTAAAGGTGCAGATACCCCACGTAAAGCACCAGTGCCGCCATGCAGTAGAGGAAGACTAAGACGGCAAAAGTAACGAAGAACTGGGCTGAGGAGGAAAAGTCGCCCACGAGGTGGGTCTTCTGCCATGTGCCATTACATAGGTGTGAATCCAGGTCTTGGAACACAAGCGTGTTCAGCCTGCAAGGGGAGCAGAAGAGAAGCTTTTGAAGAGTTTCGTCTTGACGCCCGCAAGACGAAGCGCTGGGCCTCTGGAGCGAAAGATCCATACCTGTCCATGCGCTCTACCCTCCTGCATAGCCCAGGCCAGAGAAACTCCCCCAGGGATCCCTGCCTCTAGCCCAGAACTAGGAATCAAGCACCCTTACCTCGGATGCTCAAATTCCACTGGATTCCCTCTAGACTTCTTGGAGGGCCCCTTCTCTGCACACATGGGGCGTTAGCCAACGCCCTCATCAGGCTCTCGCCGTTTGAGTCATGTTGAGAAACAGCCCAGAAGCACCAGGCCGCTTTTACTGAGATCAAGCCAATCGATATCTCACCCATGACCGCTGACGCTACCCTTTCGATCCACATGGACACTATGCATCTCATGAAAGTTGGGGCTTTTCCTTCAATCCCCAGCTCCCGGAGTCACAGAATTTGTGGGAGAATCTTTATTAAAAGGACTTCTCATCTTCGTGGTTGGGGGCAGGGGATGGGAAATGAGGCCCCCAGAAGTTTAAAAAAACAAAAACAAAAACAAAAAACAAAACAGGAGGGAAACAGACCCAGCCTGATGCTGTTAAAAAACAACCCATGATCTTTAAGCCACTCCCAGACTGTTTCATTCCCAGGGGCTGGGAGAATGCACTGGAGAGGAGGAGGAAAGAGGGTCATGTGGGAATGATTAATCGATTCTAAGGCCAGAAGGACACTCTGCCATCATCTCACCTGCCCTTCTGTGTCATACAGGCCAGAGACCTTCCACGAATTAATTCCTTTTTCAACTAGAATAGATCTGTTAGAAAACACCCACTCCTGATTTGCACACTGCCAGTGACAGAGAAACCACCCCGACCCTTGGTGAATCATTCCAATGGTCAATTCCTGAACTGTTTACAATTTCCCCCTTACTTCCAGTCTGAATGTATCTAGCTTCATCTTCCAGCCACTGGATCGTGTTAGACCTTCCTCTGCTAGATGGAAAAGCCCATTATTAAATATTTGTTCCCAAGTAGGAACCTGTGGACTGGGAATCAAGTCATGCCTTAAGCTTCCCTTTGTTAAGCTAAATAGACGGAGCTCCTGGAGTCTCTCACTATGAGGCAGGTTTTCCAGTCCTCAAATCATTCCCATGGTTCGTCTCTGACCTCTGGCCAACTGATCATATCCTCCTGGAACGGCAGACGGCACCAGAACCAGACACAGGACTCTAGCATGGTCGCACCAGAGCCAAATCCAGAGGTCCAAGAACCTCTCTGCTCCTCCTTGAGATTCACGTTCACCTGGCCCCCGCATCCCACCACGAGCCACCGGGGTGGCACTCACCGGAATGGATAGCCAAAAGCCGCCTCCAGCGTCTTGTTCTTAACATCCGGACAGCTCACGTTAATGGATGCATGGCCACTGTACCCTCCACAGGTGGCGAAAGCGAAGATGGAGAAAATCTAGAGATACGGAAAGACGCAGCATTAGAGTCATAGATTTCAAGGCCGGAATCTGTGCTCATCCAGCCTGCCCTTCTGCAGAGCCCAGGCCAGAGAAGCACCCCCAGGGAGTCCCGGTGCGACACGCTGTACCCCATGTACACCCTTATGGTGTGATTCGTATATCATTCATAAAATCATAGAATATTAGAGTTGGAAGGGACCTCAGGAGGTCATCTAGTCCAACCCCCTCCTCAAAGCAGGACTAACCTCAGCTAAATCATGCAAGAGGCATCACAACCAGTCTATATGGTAAACTGAATACAGACGGACATATCAATCTTAGTTGAGATGCGAGTTATCTTTTAGTTAATCGTGATTAATTCCTTCACTCATTTATTAATCTTTTGATTTATATTAATCTGACTTGGAATCACTTAAAATCTTTCTGTAGTCAATAAATTTATTTGTTTGTTTTATCTAAAACAGTGCATGTGGACTGAGTGTGTCCAGAGACCTCACTTAGATTGAGGGAGCTGGTGCATACCAATTTCTTTGATAAATTGACGGAGAAATGTAAATGAGCTTGCACCCTGCAAGACGGCAGTTCCCAGGGTTGCTTCTGGGACTGGGGGTGTTTGCTGAGGGTCTATCCCATGAGTGGCTGGCCAGAAGCGTGCCTTCACTGGGCCAGGGACTGATTACTCACAGGAGCTGGGCGTGGGCTGACCCAGGAGTGGGTGGTTCACACAGTAAAGCAGGGTAAGTCGGGGCCCAGGAGTGAGGAATTGGGGTGACACAGCTACACACCAGTCCGGATTGCAGGGGCGGGGGGGAACGTCACACCTGCATCCAGACCCTATCTGGGGGGTCAAGCAAGACCCGATCTTTTTGATGCCCCAGTTCCATTTCAGGCTCAGCACACACTCCCCAGCCAGCGTCAGGAGGCTCCTGTTAAGGAACGCCAGCGGCGCACATGATTCGTAACAGCCGACCCCAGCGCTCTCCGCTAGCATTTGCCCAGCCAAACAGCAGCTGGGTTGGCGTACACTGTTCACTCTCGCCAGGATTGTGATTGTAACAGGGTCAATTTCCCGCTGTCACTTGGCCCCTTAAAACTGGCTCTAATTCAAATTGGAAGCAGAAGAGGCCAGATGGTGAGCCAGGGTAAACTGACTCCAACGGGACACGGCCGATTCCGGGGATCTGGCTGACTGACTACATGGAGGCACAATTTAGCCTGGACTGTGATCTCTTTGGGCCAGGGAACACAACATTTTCCGTTGGCACAGCTAACAAGACGAAACAGCCCTCTCAACATCCTTCCCGGCTTCTGCAAACCTTGCCAGAGACTGGGAATAATCCCTCACCATCAGGCACTCTCCATGCACAGATCACAAAGGGCTTTGGCAAGGGAAGTGTGTAGCGTTATCACCAGTGGGGAAACTGAGGCACAGAACATTGCCATGACTTGCAGGTCACTCAGCAGACCACAGCTGGGACAGCGCCCCTCCTCTTTAACAAAGGCTAAGCACCCAAGCTACTGCTCATTCCCTGTGTCCGTTCGTAAGCTAAAGACGAGCAAGCAATGAAGTTACACAGCTTGAGTTCCACTTCTGTCTCTCTTGCAGGGAATTTGTGCTGTTTGGAATATTTTCATCAAAACATTTCTCCTCCCCCATAAAAAACGACATTTCTACCAAAATGGAAATTTTAATGATTCACAGATCCCCAGGCCAGAAGGGACCATTGTGATCCTCTCTTTTGACCTCCTGTGTGTCACAGGCCAGAGAATGTCCCCACAATAATTCCTCAAGCAGATCTTTTAGAAAAAGATCACATCTTGATTTACAAAATTGCCTGTGGAGAATCCACCACGACCCTTGGTGAGTTGTTCCAACGGCTAATTCCTTCCACTGCTATGGAAAATGGAAAGTTTTTATTTTGATCACAAATCAAAAAAACACCCCCCCCCCAAAAGTGCGTTACAAAAATGTTCAGGTTTAGGTTTAAAAAAAAAAAAAAAAAAAAAAAAAATTTCCCCAGGAAAAACATTACGTTTTTTATTTAAAAGGTTGAGTTTCAAGTTTTCTAAAAATCAAAACTTTTAATTGAAAACCATCCTCAGGAACATTATTAGGAAAAAAACTTTTAGGTTAAAATTTGTAGTTTGGAGGGAAGTCTTTCAGTTTTCACTAAAAATGTTCCGTTTTTTGTTTTAAAAAATTGAATTTTACTCTTCAAAACCACACTTTCTGCCAAAAACTGCTCTCAGGAAACATTTTTTCTAACAAGTTATTGGGTTAGCTGAATATCTCCACTTTTAGATATAAATTTTCATTTTTTTCAGTTAAAAAAATGTTCATAATTTGGGGAAAATAAGATTTGTTCATTAATTCCAGGTTGAGTTGAATTCAAGTCTGAGTCTTCCAAAAACCCACCTCAGGAAACATTTTCAGTAACAAATTTTTTTGAAAACGAAAACCTTCCATTTTTATTTAGTTGGCTCTTTTAACAAAATCTGAACGTTTTTAACCGCAAGCCGGGCTCCACAACAGAACCATTTGGGGCTGAAGAAATGGCCACGTTTGCCTGTGAAGTTATAAAGATGGGGGGAAAAAAAAAAAAAAAAAAAAGGAAAGTCAAGGAAAGGAAAGGAAAGATTTGCAAACTTTCCCCAGGAAAATGTTTTTTTGACCATTCCTCTTGTCTGTACAGCTGGCAGACGCCCCGCAATGGCAGAATAATGCACTACAAGTGAACATGTCCTCAGCCTGGGATTTCTGCACCAAGCCACGCTGCTCTGGGCCTTGCAGGTCACGGCCAGGTTTAGCTGCTAGACGAGCAGCAGATTCCAAGCCCAGGCTTTGTCAGCACAGGGGAGTCTCGGACATTTTCCTGCTCGGGGGAGAGCTGTGAGGGGCAATTTCCCCTTTAGAAACCTTGCAAAGATCAGAGCTGCTGACACTGTGCTCCAACGGTCCACGGCAGAGCGGGGGACCCCAAGTCGGCCAGGACCCCACCCATGCCGGGTCTGGCCGGGAAGCTGAGTGCAGCACTACAAAGAGACGCGCCTGATCTGTGAAATTGGCTGCCATGCTCAGCGATTGGTGCCAGCCGCACGCTGCCCCGGCTGGAGGCTTTACGTGATAGTTATTATTTTGATGCCAGTAACTAGGTCGTCCCCCATTGTGCTCAGTGCCACAAGCTCCTTACTGAGCTGGGGGGGGCCCTCCTGTCATGCTGGGTGCCACACAGACACCCCCCCGACCGAGATCAGGGACCCCATCATGCCAGGCGCTCCACAGACCCCCCCCCAAACCGAGATCGTGGTCCCCTCTGCACCCCTCTTTCAGGAGGGACAGTCCAGTCTGGAAGGGAGGATGCGCTGGGCCCTCTGGGAGCAGGGTGGGTGGCCACCACGGGGGGTTCAGAAGGAGGAAGAGGATAAGGCTAAATGGATTCCCATCATGGTAGGGCTGGGGAGGCAGGTGGGAACCCAGCTGACACACAATCTCTCCCCCACTCCTCCCAGACAGACAGACAGACCAGCCCTCCATGCCTCGCGCAGCACCAGGAAGCAGCCACAAGAAGCCAGCTGCCTGTGTTGGTGCCGCAAACCCAGATCACATCCCCACCCTGCCTGCCAGAGTCACTGGTCCTGCCCCACACGGCAAAGAACTCTGGAAACACAACGTTGTGTCCACCTTGCCCTGGCCACAGGCTAACGGTGACGTGCTCCTGGGCAATGCCCTGCTCCGAGGATTGGAAGGAGACAGACAAATATGCAGATCTTCCATTGGAAAAAGAAAATGGGGATGAAAACCGTCAAAATTGCAGATTTTCTAATGAATAAAAATTGGAAAGAAAAAGGAAGATCTGCAGATTTTAATGTTTTCATCCCAATTTTTATTCACTGGAAAATCTGCAAATTTTGACGGTTTGGGTCACTTGTTTTTTCCCCCAATGGAAGAGCCGCAGATTTTAGTATTGGGACAAAAAACAAAAAAGATTCAAAGTCGCAGATCTTCCATATGGGGGGGGAGGGGGGGGGGGGTTTGACCAGCTTCAGCTGTGGGAAAAGGTTGAATATCTTTTCCTTCTGGATCACCTTAAACTGCAGCTGGGATATTTATAGCCTCTATGTCCAGCAGAGTGGGTCAGAGACGGGTTGGGGGGGGGGGGGGAGGGAGTGGCGTAGACACTTCCTGTGGACATAATTTCAAACTGTGCCCAGAGATGCCAGCACACCATGCCCTCAGCTAGGTGAGGTATCAAATCTAGGTATTGACCGGCCTTTGTCCGATCATCAAAATCCCTGTAGGTTAGGGATGGATCTCTCTTTTCTGTGTTTGTACAGCACCTAGCACCACGACTGCAATACAGCTAACCACCCTACTTTACAGCTAGGGAAACTGAGGCACGGGACAAATGAAATTATTTGTCCCAGGCTGGGGAACTGAGCCAGGATTTGAACCTTGGTCTCTGCACACCCCAGAGGTGGCTGAGGCAGAGAGAGCAGTCACTGTCTGGTGATGGGGATGCAGGCAGGGCAGGTGCAGAAGAAGGAAGGGTGTGGTGAGTGCTGAGTGTTGCTGGTTCTTGTTTCCAGCTGTCTAGGTAGAGCAGAGGCTAACAGGGAGGAGCCAGAGGCTCCAACGTGGGGCGTTGCCTTCTGCCTGCACAGCTGCCGCTTTACACACAGCCAGGTGGCAGCAGGGCCCTGCCCTTTGTTGGAGCGTGCCTCGAGGCACCAGGCAGGCATTGGGAGCCCCGCCCTGCCGGGCGCTGCACAGACTTCCCCACTCAACTGCCACACAGGGTGCTGGTCAGACCGCCCCCCCTCGACTGAGATCGGGGCCCCATTGTGTCAGGTGCTGCACAAACTCCCTGCTTCAACCGAGATGGGGGCCCTGTCACACCGGGCACTAAACAGACCCCACTGACTGAGTTCAAGGCTGCCGTCGCACAGGGTGCTATACAGACCCCCCCCCCCAAACCAAGATCAGTGCCCCCGTCATGCACAGACAGGACCTAACCCCAACACAGAAAACAAGAATATTGCAGGGGGGAGGGTTTGCTCATGGTTTTCAATCAGCAAAATGACAACTCGGCCATCTCCGGCGGCATTCTTGCAAACCTCACGCTCCCAGGGAGCTTTTCTTCAATCTCCAGCTCCTGGAGTCAGGAGGCGACCCCAGCTTTCGCCTTGAAACTTGGGCTCCCAGCTTTGCGTTTGGAGAGCTAACCTGGAGAACATGGCCATTCCGGGTCAAAACAGGGTGCTAAAGATTTAGCTTCCCCAGCTACAAGAACCAGTTGTTTGTTGGGGAGAGGGGGGGTTATTTTCTTTTTAATTTCATGATTTTTTACGCCAGCCTCGGGATGCTAGAGGAGCTGATTTTGGATTAGATGTGGCTGGCACTGCTCAGAACAGGAAGCCCTGGCTTCCCGCCCAGGTGCTTTAAAAGGATGCTACAAAGGGATCACGGGGGGATGCCCTTAAATTCAAATTTTCAACACTGAACAGGGAAAAAAGTGTTCCCATTCCTTCTGGCTGTTTAGCCACTGCGGTTTCCCCAGAGCACTGGTAATCCCCGATGCAGCAGGAGAAAGAAAGGGAAATTGACACCCATTTCCTCTCCCACGGAGCCAGGGTGAAAAATAATCCAGGCGAAATAGCAATGAAAACTACAGAAGAGGTTACAATTTAATCACCTTAGTCCCAGAGCTGCTGGATCTCGGAGTACAGCTAAAACCCCCCATGGCTGGCCAGGATCAGATGATCTGGGATCGGGGCCGCGGCACTATAAAATTGCAGTGTGAACATGCAGGCTCAGGCTAGAAATGGGCTCTGGGGAGGGGAAAAGGGGGGGAAAAGTGTCTTTTTGTTTGGCGTCTATACAGCGCCTAGCACAACAGGGGTCTGATCTGTGCCCGGGGAACCTACCAGCATAGTTTGGGTTTTCCCAATTTCTGTCTATGTCCATATCTAGCAGGTCAGCCCGAGAGCTCAATGTTGGGATTAGCTGATCATAGCAGCCCTGACACTAGCACGGCCACAGCTGGCTGTTTCGACGCATGCCTCCCATTGCCTTCGGTTCTCGCTCAATCATCAGCGCCAGGAGCCACAATGGGATGCCAGTAGAATCTAAGCTTGTGAGGACAGGTTTCAAATCTCACCCTCAAACAACGGAGGTTCGGGGGCCTGGGAAATGACTCAAAGGCCAGCAGGCAAATCAGCCTGATTTGGTCTCAATCGCGCGACCTCCCATGGACTTTTTGGGTTTGTTCGGTTTTTTTAAACACTCGAGATCAGGCAAACTAAGGAGGGAAAATTGAATAACGTCCCTCTCCACACATCCCCAAGAGATGGGGATAGAACCCAGGAGTCCTGACTCCCAGCACCCCCTACCCTAACCTGCTAGACCCCACTCCTGTCCCAGAGTCGGGGATAGAACCCAGGAGTCCTGCCTCCCAGCCCACATCTGGGGGTCGAGCTAGAGAGCATTATCCAGGCCCCAGCATTGCCAACCCCACCACGCCCCCGACCATCCCCTTACACCAGGGGTGTCAAACTTTCGGCCCATGAGCCAGATACGGCCTGCCAACCTTTTTGGTCCGGCCCCTGGCGGCAGTGCGCACTGCCGCAACATCTCACAGCGTGGTACTCTCTGGCGGCGTCGCACACTGCCGCAAGATGTCACAGCAGCACACACTGCCACCAAAGAGCACCACGCCGTGAGACTTGGCTCTCTCGTGCCACCTGTGCGATAAGACAGCATACTCAAAAACTGCAATGCAAATGGCTGCACAGCCATTATGAGCCGCCCCACTGCAAGATTAGACGCTGTCAAGCAAAGCCTGCCCGAACATCTTGATCTCTGCGCTTAACAATGTCAGGGCAAGCAATGGCAGCAAGAACATGCTAAGAATTTGCCAGGTCTCTCATATTTGCACTTACCAAGATTGATTTATTTTTAGAAGTACCTTTCCTTGCCTCGGTGGAGGATGTCCCAGAGCGGTCTTATTTTTTCCAGGGACCCAGCCCCAGAGCAGCCCAGGAACGGGAGGGCGTTAAGGCAGCTTAAAGTCATTCCAGTCCCCACCCCACTGGGCTGTGAGTTCTGTGCCAGAGCTCTCAAAGACACAGCCCAGAAACTGATATATCCAAAACAGAAATCTAAGAAGGTGGCTGTCTGTTTGATTGAGGATTTCTAACTTCAGGATTTTCCTTATGCCAGCTAAATCTACAAATTCAGCCTGGTTAAATGGACTCAGCACTGAAAACCAATTGTTACAAGTTTTAGCCAAAGTTCAAATCACAGCCGCAAAGCCTATTAAAGCCTCTTTACATATTAACCCTGATACCATGGCTAAGTTTTCCCCACATTTCTGCCAGTCTGTGGTACAACACACATCGAAAAAACTAGATAAGCACATTTTAATAATCAAATGTTTCAAACAGTGACATTAGAGTTTCTAAAGTTTGGAAGTACAGCTCATTAAACTCAGAACACCCTTGGGGCATCGCGCAGTACTATAATTCTTAATCATTGATTGATTCTTTTAATCATAGAATAGTAGTAGTTGTAGAAGTGAATTTACTGCAGTTTTTATATCGCTGATATCTAGCAAATAAAATATAATACTACATAAAAATGGTTGTGCCTAGTATTTCGATTTAAGGTATGTATGGCCCTTTTGAAGTATATTTAATTCAAATCTGGCCCGCCATAGCAAATGAGTTTGACACCCCTTCCTTACAGAGTTCTGCTTTGTTAACATCCAATATTACCAAACCATTGGAAACCCACAAACGGACGCCACTTCCCCGAAGTGTCAGGACCTTCTCTCCACACACCCCCAGAGCCACAGATCCCTCACAAGGTGCCACCAGTGAAAGTGCACCGGGACAGGGTGACGTAGCCCAGCAGGGAAGGGGCTGTAGTGTGAGACAGGATGGGTTCTATGCCCAGCTCAGGGAAGGGAATGGGGGCTAGTGGTTAGAGCGGCGGGAGGGGACTGGGAGCCAGGACTCCTGGGTTCTATCCCAGGCTCTGCCACTGACATGCTGATTAACCTTGGATAACCCCAGTTGTCTCACTGTGCCTCAGTTTCCCCTCCCACTCTTTGCCTATTTACACTGGCAGCTCTTTGGGGCAGCACCTAGCACGACAGGGCCCAAATCTCATCTCACAGCGACACGCCCTGGGCTACGTGAGGGTTGATACCCCAAATCCAGGAGGCACCTCAGTGAGATTTGCCACGGGCCAGGTCAGGAAATGCCCCCGAGAGCTGTCAGCCCTGGGTCCCGATCCCCAGCTGGTGCCAACAGGCCAGAGCTCCCGTGCAGTCTGGGGGCCGGGGTGCAGGGGTCTGCAGGCGGGACCAGTTCAGAGCAGCGCCAGCTTCCCCCACGGGACCCCTCCCAGCACCCACATTTTCCCCACTCTCCTGTCCCCCCCTGCTCTCTACCCCACCCGGGGACCCCTACCACTCCACCAGCCCCACCCCCACACACCTGGGCCTGGACCCCAGTCCCCCCCCCCCCACACACACACACACCTGGGCTCTCAGCCCAACCCCCCACCCGGCCCCTTCAGGCCCGCCCCACGACCACCAAGACCCCCGCCTCATGCACCCAGCCCCCCACACACGGGCCCTCAACCTGCCCCTCCCCCACCCCAACCCGGCCCTCTCACGTTCAGCCCCACCCCACAACCCGGCCCCCCCGGCGCGCACACACACACACACACACACACACACACAGACTCACCCACTCCAGGACTTTGATGAACCCCAGCGGCTCCTTCAGCGGGCCCAGGTTGAGCTGGAGGCCGGACATTTTCTGGGGAGAGGCCAGAGAGGAGGCGTCAGCGGGGGGAGGGGGGGCAGTGGGGGAGGGGCGCGAGCCTGCAATGGGAGGGGCGGGGGGGTGAGGAAGAGGGGCGGGGGGGAGTCGCATGGGGCGGGGGGGAGGGGGGGCGCAGCACCTACCTGACTCACGCGCTCCATTCCCCAGACACACACGCGCGCGCGCGCTGACGTCACCGACCCCCTCCCTGTGCCCTCTACGTCATCCCCCCGCCCCTTACCCTGTGGCTGATCTAATGAGCTCATTTGCATATCCTCCCTTGCAGCAGCCCCACCCACCGCGTGCCGCGCCCTGGGAGGAGCCCGCGCAGCGGGGACCCCCCCCCTGCTTCCTTCCTGGGCGCCGCCTTGTGCGCGCACACACACACACACGTCGCCAGGGACTCACACACACGAGCAGCCGGCTCTCTGGCCCCCTCCCTTGGGCTTTACATCGCCCCGACAGCCCCTCGGCGCCCCACATCCCCCTGGGCAGGGGTCGATTGCCGGGGGGGGGGAGGTGTGCAGCCGGTCCCGTTGTGCCCCACTCGTGCCCCCGCACCCGGCTCCGTGGCACACGCGCCGCCCGCGGCCTGTGCCGGCCCCCCCGCCGGGGAGCGATCCCGGGGCAGTAGCACTGATGCAGAGCACGCCCGCCCCGCCCCGGGAGCAGGGCTGAGATCCCTCCCCTCGCCTGGGGCAGATCTGGGGCGCGGGGGTGCACCGGAGCTACGCAGTCTGATGGGAGGGGGGACAGCGCACCAAGCCCCCACGTGCTCCAGAGCCGCACCCCGCTCACAACGGAACCTTTCTGCAGCCGGTGCAGACTCCGCCCCTATGGCTCAGGTGGGAGGAGCTTTACGTAGTGGGTGGAGCTTGGAATAGCCCCGCCTCACCCCAGCTCAGTCTGTATCTGCCCTAGCAGAGGGGAAATCTCTCCTTCCGCCTGCCATTACCCTGTTGATACACCCAGCCACCCGCTCCAGGGAAGCAATTCCAGGGGTCAAGGCCTTTGAACCCGCCCCACAGCCCAGGGTTGACTGATCTACAGTAGGCGCTTCTCTAGCCGCCCCCTTCCCATCGCAGCTGAGTCCCTTACTAGCTTTAAGGGCACCCCCATGAGGCAAGACAGGTGGGGAAACTGAGGCACAGAGCCAGGCCTAATCTCACCCAAGGAGCCTGTGGCAGAGCAGGGAATTGAACCCAGGCTTCCTAGGTCCTTGCACTAACCACTGACCTCTCCTACTGCTTAGCAGAAGGATATTTGTTTCCCCTTTGTTTCCCCTTCTGAAATGCAATTTCATCAAAACGGACTCGTTTCTGCCAAACAAGCTGGCATTTTCTGGTGGCAAAACGCTCCAGCGGGAAGTGCCCGGCCAACTCGACTTCGTAGCCTTAAAACCGCTCCACGGCCTGGCCTGCACTGAGCACGCACAGGCCCCGCTGAGGTTCTTGGAGGTGTCAGCTGCCCCCCGGGGTAGGGGTAAAGATGTAGCCCTGCTGTCCCAGAGAGAACCCCTTTTGTCAACCCCCTCAATAACTCCGCCCCCTGACGTGTCTGCCCTTAACTCTGCCCCCTCCATGGATTCACACGGTTTAAGGCTGGAAGGGCCCATTGTGACCATTTGCTCTGACCCCCAGAGAATGGCCTGGAGTGGTTTCCAACAGCTGGGCTTGAACAAGGTCGTCTCTCACCTCCAATTTCTAGGAAATTCCACCAAACCCATCCCTATCCACACCTCTCTATCCTTCCTTCCTTCCTTCCATCCATCCCCATACACCCTATCTATCTATTTCCATACACATCTTCTATCCATCCATCCATCCCCTCTATGTATCCATCCATCCCTTCCTCCCTATCCATCCATCTCCATACACCTCCTCTATTTGTCCATCCATCCCACACACCTCCTCTATCTATCTATCTATCTATCCGATGTGTGCAGAGCAAGGTGGATTCCCCAGCTGCCAGCCCAGCAGTCCCATGTCACTGCGAGGGAAGGAGGCGCAGACACCAGCTGGCTGCTGCCCCGTGTTTATTGTGACAGGATCCCCATCCCCGCTTCAATTCTCCCGCGTGGTTCTGCGGATCCAGCCCAGGAACTTGCAGACCCTCGTGTAGACACCAGGCTTGTTGGGCAGGCCACATTCCACCTCTCCCCAGGAGACGATGCCCTGGAGCTCCCCATCACAGACCAGAGGGCCACCGGAGTCGCCCTGCAGAGAAACAAACCCCCGGGAAGCGGAGATGTCAGGGCCAGGGTTGACCATTAAACCACCCAGCCGGCCCACCTGCCTAGCCCAGGCCAGAGAACCTCCCCCGGGGATCTCCACCTGCAGCGCAGATCTGGGAATTGAACTAGCATGCACTTAACTTCGCCGCTTTGTGTGCGTGCCCTTAACTTCGCTCCTTTATAGATTTCAAGCCCATATCTGGTGGCTGAACTAGAGTGGAGCTTTTACGGCGAGATGCTCAATCTCAATGGGAAGATTCCAAAGGATGGAGAATCTGCCACATTCCTGGGGCAGTCATGTGAAGGGTAGTTCCCCACCATGGGGAAAATCTGCCCCTTGCTTACAGTCTGGATTGCAGTCTTCATCCTGCAGCCGTCAGCTCCCGTTCTGCCTTTGTCATCTGGGTTAATGAGCTCTCTGCTCCTTGAAATCTCCTTCCCAAGGAGGTGCTGATAGACCAAGATCAAGTCCCCCTCTGAACTTTCTCCAGTGAAACTCCACAGATCGAGCTCCTTCAGTCTCCAGCTCTTGGGCAGGTTTTCCAGCCCGTAGATTGTTCCTGTCACTCTTCTCTACACCCTCCCCAATTTCCGACATCCTGTTTGATGTGTGCCCCCCAGAGCTGGGCACAGTCTCCAGTCATGGTTTCCCCAATGCCGTGTCCAAATGGGGCCCTGCCTCCCAGCTCCTATTCATTATTCCCCTGCGTCTCCAGCCCAGGGTCGTGCTCACCCTCTTTAGTCAAAGCATCACCCGGGAAGCTCATGAGCAGTTGGTCCCACCAGGACTCCTGGGTCCTTTTCAGAATCACTGTTCTCTAGGATACAGCCCCCCAGCCTCAAAGTGTGAGCAACAATCATCCCAATGGCCTACTCCTACCCAATGGTGGTCTAAAATAACTCTAGTCCAGTCTCATTTTAATCCTTTATTCCGCCCCCTTGTCTGTTTCACTTTAACTCTGCCCCTTTGTGGGTTTCACCTTAACTCCACCCCATCTGAGTGCCCTTAATTCTGCCCTTTTGTATGTTTCACCTTAACTCCACCCCCCTTCATAGATTTTTCCAAGACCAGAAGGGACCATTGTGATCATCTGGACTGACTTCCTATATAACACAGGCCAGAAAATTTCACATGTGTGTCTTCCTCACCTATGGGAGTCACTACTGGAGCTGGATAAGATTTTTTGACAGAAACTTTTTCTGCAAAAAAATGCAGATTTGTGGCCCCCGAAATAGTTGGCTAATCCATGTTGGTTTCACTGGATTGTTCATTTCTGGGAACTGGGGGGTGGGGAACAATTGCAAAAAAAATCAGAATGTTTCCTTTTGACATTTTCCAAATTAAACAGGCCAACTTTTCGGTGCAAAGAACCTCTTTGTTTTGAAAGTCCCTTCCATGCTGTTAAATGAATAAGTTCAGAAAAGTGTAAAAATGCTCAGCATTGACCCCGAATGATTTTATTTTGACTTTTGAATGGGTTCAGAATTTTGAAAATCTCTGGGTTTGGGCCAACCTGAAATTATATATTTTTTCAACTTCTTGAATTTGCCAATGAGGTGAAATAGCTGCTATTTGCCCCACATCCCCTCCTCAGGGGTACCCCTGGAAAAAAAAAACCCATCTCACCTGACAGGAGTCCTGACCGCCTTCCTTCATCCCCGCACACAACATGTTGTCAGTCACGGCCACAGGGTACGCCGCCTGACACTCCGCCGCTGAGACGGTGTTGATGTCCGTGCAATGTAGGACATTGGAGAATGTCACTGGGAGGCAGAGAAGAAAGGGTTAATTGGCAATTGCTGATGGACAATTGTCAATTAATAAACATTAATGAAAACTTTCTACTCTCTATTTACCAACATCATGCATAATTAATAGGTACTAATTAATAGTGATCAGTATAATTGAAAATAATTGATTGATCATTATTAACTAATTATTTCTAATTAACAATGATCAACATAGTAGATAAACAATAACCAATAACAAATGGGCATGTTAAAAACTATGATTAATAGCAAATTGTTTCTAAATTAATAGTGATCGATACCATTGATAATAATTAATTCAAACTAATTATTTCTAGTTAATAGTGGTCAATGTAATGGATAATTGATCTTCAAAAGTTAATGGGAAATATTAACAACCATAATTAATAGACAATAGTTTCTAATTATTAGTTATTAAAAGTCAGTCATGCCTTATCAATTACAGGGAACATTACAAGAAATAATCAATATTAATTATGGCTATTAACATACACATTAATTATGGGCTATCAATTAGCCATTATATTGAGCACCATTATTTAGAAACGATTTGCTATTAGCCATTAATTAATTAGCTAATATTAATTAGCCATTAATATTACCCATTAATAACTGGTCATTGATTTCCAACTTATAGATCATTTTCAATTAAAAACAATTTGCTATTAATTATGGTTGTTAATATTTCCTATTCGTTATTGATTAGCCATTATACTGATCACTAGTCATTTGAAATTATTGACTGTTAGTGATAGCAGCTAATATTACCCATTGATTGTGTATTATTGATTATCCAGTTCATTCTATTCATTTCTCATTAATCCTGACCCGTGTCGTGAACAATGGATGACTGACATTTAATAAGTAGTAATTCTGCATTCATAACGATCATTGCCGTAGGTAATGGGCCGCAGACAAATACAAACCCATAATTAATGATCAATAGACTGGAACATTTATCATTAATAATAGCTAATAATCACTTAGAACCACACTTCCCACAAGCCTCAGTCGGGAACACCTGACCGTGTGCCATTAATAATCGACCCTGGACAGGCGATAACAATGCCCTCCCCCTGACCCCTGGGCTAGCCCCATACCTGGGGGGCTGGTGGTCGTTCCCCAGCCCGACACCAGGCAGCGCCGGCCGGGAGGGACGCAACGCGCAGCCAGCAGCAGGGGCCGCACGTACTGGTTGATGGCAGCAGGAGGCGCCAGCTTGAGCAGCAGGAGGTCGCTGTCTTTGGTGCGCAGGTTGTAGCGGGGGTGGCGGATGGCACGCACGGCCCCCCTGAGCTGCTGGCCCTGGGTCGGTCGCCGCAAGTCATGAGCCCCCAGGTGCACCTGGGTCAGGCTGGGGGCAAAAGAGCAGGCCTCAGATCAGGCAATTCTTGCTGGGTTGTCATCCTGAATCCCAGTCCCCCACTTCCCTAACAGCGCTGGGCAAAGAACTCAGGAGTCCCCCTAGCCCATCTGCTCTAACCACTAGGCCCCACTCTCCTCCCAGAGCTGGGGATAGAACCCAGGCATCCTGCCTTCCAGCCCCTCTGGCCATTAGACAACCCCACACACAGGGTAGTGAGCCTGCAGCAGCCCTGCCTGGCGCAAGCAGCTCTTTCAGCTCAAGCCACAGTCAGACCCCGAGGTCCCAGGTTCAATCCCCACCCGAGGGGCACCGCATCCAGACCTACCCGGTGTGGCAGTGCCCGGCAGTGAGCACCCACTCTGGGCTGATCAGGGTCCCCCCGCAGCTATAGCCCTGAGGGGCGTAGAGGGCAGCCTGCCAGGGCTGGGAGTGGGCAGCACAGGGGTGACTCTGGACCATCCTCTCCTCACCTGGGGCAGCTGCTGGAAGACAAAGCATGAAGGTGGAGACGGGGAAGGAAGCAGAGGGGATGGAGGACAGGGGACCACACCGGGGGGAGGAGTTGGGGGCAGCTGTTACCTGCAAGGCCCAGCACTAGCACGATGCCCGGCAGCTCCATGGCACCAGGGGGAGCTGGCACATCTGGCCCAGGCTGTCTGTGAAGGACACTGGGGGGGAGGTGGAAAGGGCATCATTAGCACAAATTGCTCCTTGCACCCTCGAGGGGAAAGGCCCCCTGGCCCCATTCCCTGACCTTGTGATTCAAATGTTCACGAATAGCAAACATGGGAGACATAAAACTGGCCAGAAAACTAACATTTTTCCCTGCAGAAATAGTAAAAAAGGGAGAAAAGAGGGGGAAAAAACCCCCAAATCTGAACTAAACAATGAAGTAAGCGTGATGTTCAAACACAAACTCATGATTTTTTAGGGCCCGGTTCATGGTGGTTTTTTAACACTTTGGGTTGACGTCACCAAAGTCCCGTTTGCCGCTGGAGCTACCTTACGTCTTTTCTATATGGACAGTGTCACTAATTTAACCTAAGGTGTGATTTTAAACTGCTAGATTTAAACCAGTGCTGCAGGATGAGCTGATTTCGGTTAAAAGGAGCCTGGGAACAGTTAGAGTTGGCCAACTATTTTCTGATGAAAAAGTTTTTTTCCTTTGGAATGGGCAACTGAGTCAAAATCAAAACTTCCTGTGGGAACATGTCGCGTTTGACACTCTTTTTCAGTTTGCTAAGTACCTAAAAGCCTATCTCAAAGCCCCTTAAAAGGGCATCAGTTGTGTTATCCTCATTGAACAGATGGGGAAAGTGAGGCAGAGAGGGGGGAATGTGACTCACCCAGGATCACCAGTGACAGTGCTCTATCTACTAGGCCATGCTGCCTCCCCAAATTTAATGAAACAAAACACTGAGTCAAGTTGACAAACCTGGGGTCAAGTCAACGGCTCATCAAGTTTTTTGTTTCCAGATCAAAATTTTCCCTGCTACTTTTTGTGCTGCGGAAATACTTGAGGTTTTGACTTTTCTCCCTAAAGTCGGGATCAAAACCAACTCTTGAAACACTGGGGTTTTCCCATGGGACGGGAAATCCCACTTCGCCACCCACCCAGCCTCAGGAACTAGCTTAAACGGAGCCCAAAGAAGCCACTTTGAAACCAAAATCCAAGTCCCCATATGGGGGTCTGCGCCGAATTGATTAAACCGACTTAAAAAAAATACAATTAAAGGATATTTCCTCTGCAGACGAGGGACAACATTTGCCAAAGCTGCTCAGTGACTGAGGATCCCAAATCCCATTGGCTTCCTAGTCTCCTAATTCACTGAGGCACTTGGGGAAATTTTGCCACTGATCTCAGAGATATGTCTCTCTTTCCCTCTTCTATCATGGGTTCTTCTACAGCCCATCACCAGGGCATCTGGTATTTTATCTGTCCAGTAACATCTCCTGGCATTGGTGGGATAAGGGTGATGCTTTAATGGCGCAGCATCTAAATATCTCACCGCAACAGACCAATCCTTCCCCGCCTCATCCCTCTCCCAACAACCTCCTGCATTTGGGGGGAGCAGGGTTTATGAGCTCCAGAAAGTTTTCCTTCCTTCCAGGGCTGATTACCTGCTATTGGTGGGTTGTCCTCATTTCGCCAGGCGCCGTTCCTGTTGCGTGGGGGGATCAAGCCAGGTAAAGGAGTGAGATTTAGACGTGATGGATCCTCTTGGTGGATCCCCAGTGGCTGGTGTCAAAGGATGGAAGGAGCAGAAGAGAACAGGGGTGCCTCCCCCGACAGCCGCACACTCTAAGAGTTGGCGTCTCCCCCAACGGCCGACCACGCTACCCAACGGATCTCCCAACGCCCGACCGTTCTAAGAGCTGGCGACTTCCAATGGCCGAACACTCTAAGGGGTGGCATCTCCCCCAGTGGCCATGGTGCTGCCCAGGAACGCCGGTCTATGGCATCCTCACAGACTCTTTCACAATGGCCAGCCTTGCGTTTAGAGAGCCAGGAGATCTGGATTCAGATCCCACCTCTTGTGACCTGGGACAAATCATTAGAGTTTCAAGGAGAATCAACCCGTTCACTGGCTGAGAAGGTGAACACGATTCCTGGGGGTAGGAGTTCCATGGTGGGGGGCTGTCCCCCGGAAAGCAGAGATTCTGGGAGGGACCCGGAGAGCCTGGTGGAAACCACTGTGCCTCAGCTCCCTGCGTGAGAGTGAGCGCAGCCTTGGGCTGGAGAAGCAGGGCAAAGGAGAGCAGGAGCCGGGATGTGGGGTACCCTCTGCATACGGCATGGGGGAGACGGTATCTGAAGACTGCGTTCAGCTCTGGGGGGGAGCCGCTTGTCAAACAGGACGTTGGACCATTGGGAGGGTTCTGAAAAGAGCTACAGAAATAATTTACTCCTGGGTGAGCGAGAGGGGAATCAGCCCCCATAACCCCAGTGGTGTTACTCCTGATTTACACCAGGGTGACTCTTCCCAGCGTCCGGTGCAGCTGGGACCAGGCAGGGGAATCCCAAGCGTTCAAGCTGCAGGTCCAATCCAGGGGAATGCCATAGCCCAGAGCCAACAAGACGGGGGGCGAGCACACAGGTGAGGGTCCTGATCTAATATCTTATTAGGGACTAATATCTTCCCCCCTCTCCTGACCATCAGGTACCCAGTGCCTCCTTGTTGCCACGCAAGGGGGTGAGTGGGCCTGGCAGGGACATGTGAGGCTTATGCTGCTGGAAGATGGGCCCATAAATGTGTAATGACACTGGCAGAGCAGCCGAAAACCTGGCTGTGGTGAGTCCTGGCGCCCAGCCCTCTGCTCTAACCACTAGACCGCACTCCCCTCCCAGAGCCAGAACAGAACCCAGCTGTCCTGGCTCCCAGCCCCCCTGCTCTAACTACTACACCCCACTCTCCTCCTAGAAGTGGGATAGGGTGGAGTGTGGTTTAACTTGCGTTGGTGGGGGGCAGAGAGTCAGTGTGGGTCCAGCCACGTGTGGGGGGGCTGTGCACTGTATGGGGGGGGACGAAGGGGGTCTGTGTAATCCCCGCCAGAACACCTGAACTGAGCCTTCTCCGGGCGTTGCCTGCAGTAGGTCCGTTCAGTGCTATTGTTACCGTGGCGCTGGAGCCAGGGGTTAACGCACACCCCTCCGAGGACTGAGGGTGGGGTTTGTGCAGAGGTGGGGGACTGGGATCTGGGACCCCAGGCCCGGGACCCCTCCCCTCACACAGGGAGCTGGGGTCTTTGAAGAGCACATTTTGGGGGGTTGGTTCAACAATTTGGAAATGGGCCGTTTGTGGGCTGCGCTTCAGGTGAGCAGAGAGTGAGTGTGAAACATCGGGGCACTTTTGTTTTCCGAGCGGGGGATTAGTTGCCTCTATAAGCCGGGCCCAAGCATCTTTTGGGCCCAGTACAAACGTGTAACACGGGCCCCCCCCCACACACATCCCACAATCCCTCGTCCCAGACGCACAATCTCAAGAGCCATGAAAAATGTTTTCCTCGTGGTAATGGGGGTTTACAGCCTGGGCCGGGCCCCCCAGGGCCTCCGGGGCCCGGTAAAGTGTACCTTCCCCCCCCCATGTGGGAGCCCTGTATATACGACAAAGCCCCTAACATCAGGACATCTGGTCACCATCTTTGCACATGAAATGAGGCAGTTGGCCAAAACTGAGGAAAAACTGGAACCAAAACTGGGAACCACGCCCTATTTTTTGAAGTTAAAAAAGACAAATATGTTTCTGGTTTCAAATATAGTTTTGGTTGGCTTTATAAAAGGAAGGTTTTAAAAACCCGAACCACAAACTTTCAACCCAAACCACCACCTATTTTTATACCAAAACGGAGTTTTGAAAATGAACATTTTTGTTTTTTTCATCCAACGCCCCAACCCATCCTGCCCCCCTGCAGGAAAAAGAACAGTGGCCAGAACATTTATGACGCAGGTTTTGTTATTTCAGGTAAAAACCAGCAGGTTTCGGGTTTTTAAACTTGGCGGGGGCAGAGCCTTGTCTTTTTGTCCTTCTTTTAACCAAAAACTCAAATGTTTTTTTGTTTTCTTTGAAACCAAAAGTTGTTTTAAAACACAGCAACTTTTTTTTTCCTTACTCCTGATTTACACTGGGGTGAGCAGAGGGAAGCAACCCCAATGACTCCAGTGGAGTTATTCCTGATTTACACCAGAGTGAGAGGGGAATTGGCCCCACTGACATCACTGGAGTTACTCCTGATTTACACCAGGGTAGGTGAGAGGGGAATCCGCTGCTGACTCAGGCTGTCGGGCCAGCACATCAGCTGGGGTAAATCAGTAAAACTCGGGGCCCCGGTTTGGCTCAGTTCTCTTTATTTGCTGCAGTTGCAGCCAGCCCCACATGCTGGGCTCTGCCGGGCACATAATCAGCGAAAAGCAGAGGGCGAAGCCTGCCCCGGCGTGTGACACAGCAAGCGGGTGCATTGCCAGGGCCCTGCCCGCGCAGGTCAGTGGGCGACGCCTCCTGTTCCCAGCTGCTGCTCGGCGATCAGGGCCATGTAGACCTCAGCCGTGGCAGCTGCCAACTGGAAAGACTTGCAGGCCGATGCCAGCGCCTGGCACGCCTCCTCCAGGTGGCCGGTGGCTGCAACCAAAGCAATCCTGGTGCAACGCCCCGTGATGACATCGGGCAGGCAGCCCCACAGCCTCTCTGCCACGCCGGTCCCAGGGAAGGGGCTGTTCTTGGCACCCTCTGCGGGTCGGGGCCCAGCCGGGGAAACGGCTGTTCTCGGCAGCTCTTCTCTCTCACTCCCTGCAGCCGTTTCCCCGGCTGGGCCCCGATCCGCGGGACAAGGGGACAGGGCCATGACGAGCTTCTCGCTGCTTTGGCGCAGGGCGTCCATCGGCAAGCACAGCACCGGGGAGGCCTCTGCCTCCCGCAGGGCCGCCTCCAGCTGCTCGGGGAGGCCGGCGTTCTGCAGCAGCATGGCCACCACGGGGCCACCGACGCTGACGAAGATTCCCATGGTGTCCTGGTAGAAGTCCTGGATGATGGCTCCCTTCTCCTGCAGCGAGGTCTCAGGGGAGGCCATCCGGGTGTACAGGTCCTGGCGGGCGACCTTCCGTACGTGTCTGTCCGTCTGCTCCGCCGCGGCGTGCATCTCCCGCACCGCCCGGAGCAGGCGCTCCAAGCTCTCCCCTATGCTGACGCCGCCCCCCACCGGTTCGAGGGTCACGCTGGTGTTCAGGTGCTGGTTGAGGACACAGAGCAGCGTGCGGGTGGCCGAGATGCATCCTTGCAGGTAGTCGTGCAGGGACTGGCTGGCGCGCATGAGCCTCAGTCTTTCGTTTTCTGTGCCGGAGAACAGGGACAGCATCTCGGGGCTGGAAAACAAAGTGGGGAGAGCAGGTGAGGGGGTGGGAAGTGGCCCTACCTGGATCCCCAGCGCAAGTACAAGGGGATGTGCGATGGAACCGATAGCCAGCCCCTTTGAATTGGAGTAGAGGGAATGCTGTTTCACACAACCCCAGAATTCGCCTGTGGAACTCACCACCCCATGATCTCGCTGAACCTGAAAACTTAGCGAGACCCTGAAAAAGGATCTTACATTTATATGGCTCATGAGGAGAGCCAGAATGATGTTAGAGAAGCATTTTATTTTTTTAAGTTTGAAAAGATTAAACGCTCTCATGCTCCAGGGCATCGGCCCACCTCTAACTAGCAGCTTTCAGGAAGGAACTGTCCCTGTGGTGAGAATCTCCCTAACCTGCTACTGTGGGGTTTTCTGAAGCATCTGGTACTGTCATTGTCGGAGACAGGACACGGTGCAGAGGGCCCTCTGGGCTGAGCCAGTCTGCCCAGTCCAATGGCCCTAGTTTTGCATAAAACAATGTTTTTCCGCTGCTCTTCCTGATTTAAAAGCACTGAAAGCGCCTAGACAAAGCCAGGAAGGCCCCAGCCCTCCCAAGAAAGCCGGTGGCATTTGTATCTCCAGCTTAGCCTTGTTTTGGGCCTGTTTCAGCACAGAGAGAGGAAAGAACAAAGTGCAACAACAAACTTGTCACAGTGTGTTCTTTTCCGCTGCTCCGAAGCGGTGGGTGGCAATTTCCGAAGCACCTTGTGGCGTTGTCTTCGCCACGGAAAGAAAGGCCCTGATCTTCAGAGGAGTTTAGGCTCCCAACTCTCTTTGAAATCGACAGATAGGAGCTGAAATCCCTTCAAGCTGACACTGCCTCGCAGGTCAAGTTCTGTGGGCGGAGCCGAGGGCATCGCTTGTATTTTTATTGTGACACTTCTGGCTTCCGGCACCCCAGGGGGATGGGTGACTCCCGAGTACCCCGGCGTGCGGCCCCCACCGGTGTGGAGAAATGCAGGGCAGCCCCCTGGAGACCCAGAACTCGGGCACTTACAAGACACGGCCCCGCCTGGATTCTGTCTTAAAACCTCCTGGTTTTTCAGCCGCTCTGACGTTTTTTCCTTCCCCTCAGGAAGCGGGGGGCTGCCCAGAGCAAGGGAAGGGAGCTGGAGCTAACCAGGAGTTGGTTGGCCGGGAGTCGCAACGCTGGGGTCTCTTGCCAGTTCTGCCATATGGGCTGTGGGGCAGGGCCCGGCTCTGGCTGTTGACCGGCAATTGGGAATCTCACGCCTGTTTGCACACAGATTTGTTTTTTTAATAAAAGAATGTGTTCAGTTTTGAACACCCTGGCTGTCCCTCATTTCCAGGTGCAGGGCCCCTCACGACGCGGGTCACACTCCCTCGCGCCAGAGCCCAGCGGTGGAGACGGCTGCTGGCCGGGGTGAAGCATCGATATGCTAGAGGGCGGGTAACGTGTGGGAGGGCGTTACCCACGAGAGAGCCACGCTGTGAACCGGGAGCAGCATGCCAGTGAGGCGGAAACCGGGGATCAGGGGTGTTGAAGCTCCGGGGGAGTCTCAGGATACGTCTACACTGGAATAAAAGCCTCTGCAGCTGACTGAGGCTGACGGAAGGGGGCTAATAATTGCCATGTAGACGTCCAGGCTCAGACTGGTGCCCGGGCTCTGGGAGCTTCTCCCCGGGCAGAATCCCAGCCCAGGCCCACACGTCTACACTGCTACAGCCAGGGGTGTCTCACTGCGGGGCAGACGCACCCTGCAGGGCCAGCGTTGCACCCAGGGAGACGGCAGGTTCCAGCTCTGAGGAGGGCTGCACCCGGTGCAGGTCCCTAGGGTCCCCGAGACTGGGATGGCGGCTGGTCCCCGGTCAAGCACGGCCTAATCTGGGTCCCCGAGCAGCCCAGGTCATGAGATCTGGGGTTACCAGATTTCGGGAACCCTGCCGCAGGGAGGGGGGAGCTGGAGGAGGGGTACCGCTCTCCGGCCGCCCAGCTCTGCAGGCAGCGAGCAGCAGGCGTAAGGCTGGCCAGGCCGAGGGTCCCCTTCGATTACCCCTCAGCAGCGAGAAGCGCTTGCTAGGCACAGACGTCGAGGACCGTGTGCATGCCAGGCCAGAGAGACGAGGACTGCACTCAAGGCCCTGCAGGCTCCCCCTAGGCCCCGTCAAGCAGCCGGGTAGGCAGGGCGGGAGTGCGCCAGCAATGCCCCGACGGAGCTGATCTCCAGCCTGGGTCAGGCAGGGAAGCCCCAGGGGGTTTCGGTGCCTTTGCCCGCAGGGCTCGTGCATCATTCGGTGCCCCTCTGCGCCTGTGCTATGCTTTGCTGGCACTTTCTTGGGGTGGTGGGGGGTCATCAGAGCCTGAAATGTTTTCAAATGGGGGGGCCCAACAAAAAAGGTTTGAGAGCTGCTGTTTGAAGTGATTCCTGTCGCCGAGGTTGGGACATGCGGCCGCACGCTCAGCTAGTCCCTGCCCCATCGCGTCTCAAACCGGGGCCGCCCCGGCCTGGCAGAGGACCATGGCGGGGGAGCAGTGACACACGGATACCGCCCCCCAACATTCCTCCGTGCCCCACTAAGGAACAGCGGGGGAGAAAGGAGCAATGCCAGGGCTCCCTGCATCCAGGTCACTTTCCCCAGCTGGGCTGGGCTGGGCTGTGGGATAATCCTCCCCATGCAGCCCGGGCGGGGAAAGTGACCTGGATGCAGGGAGCCCTGGCGTTGCTCCTCCCTTCCCCCCCGTCCCCCCCCACACAGCCCCTTGGGGGGCATGAAGAGCATCAATACCACCAGCTGCTCCATGCAGGCAGGCTCGGGAAGGGGGCGGGTGCAGGGGTTAGGGGCAAAAAGGGGATTGGGGTGCCCGTGGGGGGCTGGGACGAAGAGGGGAGTAGGGCACCACCAGAGGCTTGCTGCACGAAAGGGATCACCAACACGAAAAGCTCGAGAACCGCAGCCCTGTCCCCGGGGTGGCATTAAAACGGCTCTTTGAATGGAATCAAAGCCAACCCTTCCTCCCGCGGCGAAAGGAAACGGCTCGAAATCGACCCGTTCCCACAAAACACTTGTATCCTGCCAAAAGCGCATCTCCCAACCGGGCCGGCCCAGCCCTCCGCAGCCAGCTCAGATTTGGGGAGGCCCGGCCGCGGCTCACACACTAGCTGTGAGATGATGGGAAAGGGACGTCTCACCTGCGGCAAGTCGGCTGTCCTGGCAGGGCGAAGGAGCGGACTGACGCCCGGCTTTCTGTCTGCCCTTATGAAGCTCCTCTTCACAGAGAAAGTGAAAGTTGGCAAAAGCCAAGCCGCAGATCAAGTTCCCAGCCCTTGGCATCAGAAAACTGCGCTGGACCCGTCCACGTTAACCCCCGAGTCAGCTGCCTCCAGGCCCCAGATGGTGCACGGCGCTGCAGTCAGCCACGCGTGGGGAAATTGCTTCTTTGATAGTGCCCCGAGGAAACGCTCAATACAGAGACCTGTAGCCAACGGTGCCTGCTGCTCTGGAAGAGTTGGTTGTTTCTCTGCTTTAACCACTAGAGATCACCCCCCTGCTCCGAGCCAGGGACAGAACCCAGGAGTCCTGGGTCCCAGCCCCCCTGCTCTAACCACTAGAGATCACTCCCCTCCCAGAACCAGAACCCAGGAGTCCTGGCTCCCAGCCCTCGCTGCTCTAACCACTTCCCCCCCAACCGGGGATGGAGCCCAGGAGTTCCGCCTATTCAGCCCGCCCCCTTCACCTCTGCCCACGCTGTGCAGATCTCCGATGGAAGAAAGCTGGAGCCTCCCTCCCTGGCAGCAGGACGGACTCTGAGGGTGTGGGTGGAAGGCCACGGGCAGGGGTTTGCAGCCGAGCCTGACTGGGGTTCGCTGGTCCCTGGATGAGATGAATGCATCTTTCTGCCTCTCGTGACTAAGGAGAAAACCAGGACTTGGAAACCAGCCAGGCTCCGTTTCTTTGAAAGCACGTGGGTTATGGGAAGCCAGGCCCCCCCAACCTCCCCCACTCCTGTTGTTCTTGGCAGCCTTAGGGGTTGTAACAGATCCGACCCTCGCCACCTCCCTTTTCTGTCCCCCTCTGGACCAAAAGCAAGGCGGGGACCCAGACCTGCAGTCACCCATGGTTTATTTACCGCGGGCGTCTGGAGCACCCACCACCATACCGTGCCCTGGCGGGTCCAGTCCTCCCAGGAGCTGCTTAGAGCCAGGGAAACAGGCAAACCCTCCGTCCCTCCCCGACTCCTTTCCCCTCTCTCTGGAACCCTCTGGCCTGGCTTATAAGCCCTCTAGGGCCTCTCCAACAGCTGATTTTCCATCTTCCTGCAGCCCCCTGCTAGCCGGGAGATCACGCTCACGCCGGGGAGCAGTGGGGGGTGGCCGGAAGGGGGTTCCCGGGGGCGGCAGCACCCCCCGCACTCATGCACGTGGGCATACGCGGCAGTCAAAGGGAGTTAGGTGCTTTCGAACAGCTCCATCAGGCCCCTCTCTGCCTCTTTCGGCCCCTGAATCCTGTCGGAAAGCCGGCCCTTGGCTTCAGCAGTCACCCCACCAGTGGGTGGCGTGGCCAGGAGACAGCAGCGACCCCCTTCACCCGGCTTCGCCAACGTGCTTCTGCGCAGCCGGCAGTCGTGCTCCGTCCTGGGGCTATCGCTGGAGGTGTCCTCAGCTACAGGCAACAGAGGGGGAAGGTGCAGGGCCGGGGGGGGGCTGTCCGGGTTGCCCCCACCCCCTTGCTCCCAGCAACAGTCGGCCTGTGGAGCAGGAGAGGAGGCGGGGCTTGGGGGGGTATTTGCTGCCCCCCTGGTTATTCTGGACTGCGGGCAACACCCCTGGTGGGGGACTCTGCACCTCCCTTACCCTGGGATATGTCTGTTCCATGCACAGCTCCACCCCAAGAGAGGGAGACCTGGGGAGGCCGAATGGCAATCGGGCCGTCGGGGAACCGGGGAGGGGTCAGGGAAGAACAAGGGGGATGATCTGAGGGCTGGAAAACCTGCCTGAGAGCCGGGGAAGGAAGGAGCTCGGTCTGTGGAGTTTCTCCCAGAGAAGGGGACGAGGGAACCAAACCAGGCCTGTCAGCGCCTCTCTGGGGAGGAGTTTTCGGGGAGCAGAGAGCTCTTTAACCCAGCAGACAAGAGCTGACAGCTGAGGGGGGAAGCCGGGCAAATCCAGACTTGGAATGAGGGGCAGATTTTCCCCAGGGAGGGGAATAACCCTGGGAATGATTGCCCCAGGGACGGGGCGGATTCTCCATCCCTCAGAGCTTGTCCGTCGAGATGGGGCGAGTCTCTGTAAAACCTCCACTCTAGCTTCACCGTCAGATCCAGGCTTCAAATCCACAAAGGCGCAGTTAAGGGTGCGCCAGCTCGACCCCCAGATTGGGGCTGGAGGCAGGAAAACTGAGTCAGAGGGAGGCAAAAGTAACTTTCCTACACTCACGCAGTGACCTCAGAAGTCCTGACTCCCAGCCTCCCCTGCTCTAACCACTAGACCCCACTTCCCTCCCTTCCCTGAGCTGATGATGGAACCTGGGACCCCTGACTCTGAGCCTGCGCCCTTGACCTCTCTGCCCACACTGTGCAGATCTGCGATGGAAGAAAGCTGGAGCCTCCCTCCCTGGCAGCAGGACGGACTCTGAGGGCGTGGGTGGAAGGCCACGGGCAGGGGTTTGCAGCCGGGCCTGGCCGGGGCTCGCTGGCCCCTGGATGAGATGAATGTGTCTTTCTGCCCCTCGTGACTAAGGAGAAAACCAGGACTTGGAAACCAGCCCGGCTCCGTTTCTTTGAAAGCATGTGGGTTATGGGAAGCCAGGCCCCCCCAACCTCCCCCACTCCTGTTGTTCTTGGCAGCCTTAGGGGTTGTAACAGATCCAGCCCTCGCCACCTCCCTCTTCCGTCCCCCTCGGGACCAAAAGCAAAGCGGGGACCCAGACCTGCAGTCACCCATGGTTTATTTACCGCGGGCGTCTGGAGCACCCACCACCATACCGTGCCCTGGTGGGTCCAGTCCTCCCAGGGGCTGCTTAGAGCCAGGGAAACAGGCAAACCCTCCGTCCTTCCCCTGACTCCTTTCCCCTCTCTCTGGAACCCTCTGGCCTGGCTTATAAGCCTTCTAGGGCCTCTCCAACAGCTGATTTTCCATCTTCCTGCAGCCCCCTGCTAGCCGGGAGATCACTCTCACGCCCCATTTATGGGGAGCAGCGGGGGGGGTGGCCGGAGTGGGGTTCCCGGGGGCGGCAGCACCCCCCGCACTCATGCACATGGGCAGGTGTTTGCAGCTGAGCCCGACTGGATGGCCCGTGGATGAGATGAATGTATCGTTCTGCCCCGGCTCTAACCACTACACCCCACTTCCTGAGCCTCCCTCCATGGCAACAGGACGGACTCTGAGGGCGTGGGTTGAAGCAGTTCCCCTGGTACCCAGCACGTGTACCCCTGGTTGAGAACCCCTCTACTAAGCAACAGTTGGGTCAGAGCAGCAGCCACGTTAAGGACCAGGTGCCATCCGCTGGCACCGCGTTCCTGGCCATAGCTGGGCTTCGCGTCTGCCAGTTTCCCGCTAGCTCTATGAGCCAGTGAAAGTGAAAGCAAAGATCAGCTCTCCTATAAAAGAGAGCTGAAACATCACAGCGAAGGGATCCTCTCCGGAGAGCATTAGCCGCCAGCACGAGCGAAGCCCTGCCCGGGCTGCTGCCAGGAGCGAGGTTGATCTCTGCCCGCGCGAACAGTGCCTCAGCTTCCCCCACGGCCAGCGAGCAGGTGAATAACTGAGTCAGACAAGGCAGAGGACACACAAATCGGAGGAGGGGTAAATCGTGCCAGGGCCAAGGCAGTGAGGGCACGGGTTTTAATGCAGCCCGTTGCAAGGTGCCCGTCTAGGGACAAAGTCACTCACAGGTTAGGGGTCAGTGGGGATGTCGTGGGGGGCAGGGTTGGGGGGAGCTGCAGGGCGGTTGCCGCTTTCCAAAGGGGGACCCTGGAGAGCTGCAACTCTGGGAAGGACCCAGGTGTCCTGGTGGAGCCAACTGCCCCTGAGCCCCCCAGGGAATGCTGTGGCTAAGGAGGCGTGAGTGACCCTGGGCTGGAGAAGCTGATGAATAGCGAGTAGGAGCCGGGATTCCCCTGGGTACGAGATCGGGGAGACCGTGGTTGGAGAATGCGCCCAGCTCTGGGGGGAAAGGACAAAAATGGAATCATTCCAAGGTGCCCCTCGAAGGCAGAAACCCAGCTGCCCAGTTTGGCCCGGCTCCAGGCACGGCATTTTATGCAACTTACTTCACGGGCTAATTTGCAGACAGCCACAAACGTCAGCTTACGATCGACAGTTCTGTCCCCCAGGCAGCAGCAGAGAGGGAGGAAGTCAGGCAACTGCAGAAAACTAGGCAGCTACGTGGCTGGGCCAGGTGGTTCTGGGGTGGATGGATTTGGGGTGGGTGACGGGGTCCCCGCGGGGGCAATCTGGACCGTGGGACCGCTCAGCCTTCCAAAGCCGAGAATTTTAAAATGATACCTCCAAAGGCAGACTTTGTACGAAGCATCTTCTAATCACATCACAGGGGTGAATGGGAGGGGGAACCAGGGGGCTACTTTGAGGTACTCAGCATCACAGGAGGAAGTCAGGCAACTACAGAAAATTTGGCAGCTATGCGGCCGGGGCAGGTGATGGCGAGGTAGGTGAGGGGTGCGGACGTGCTTCTGGGGTGGATGGATTCGGAGGGTGCTGGAAAGTGTTGGGGGTGGACAGAGCCGGATTTAGAGCGTGATTTAGGGCATGCCGAGTTTGAGGGCACTGGGCTCAGGGGGGGTTGTTTTGTTGGGAGTGACAAACGGGGAAATAGAGGGTTTGAAGTAAAACATTTCAGGTCTTCCGGTGCGGATTTGTTTTCCTCGAACCTCCTAGAGCAGTGGTTCTCATACTTTGTGTGTTGCTGACCCCTTTCAGTGTGTGAGTGTGAGCCCCTGGCCCCTCACGGATGCTCCACTCCCCTCTTCACCCCTAACTCCCGAACCCACCTGGGAAAACTTATCTGCACATGTGGAGTGCCTGGTATTGCTGCTTGCTCCCTCCCTCGAACGCTGCTCCTCCGTGCCCCCCAGGGGTGTTCAGCAGTTTAACAAATGGGCGGAAGGGGAACCAAAGATGCTCTTGACCTGGGGCACCAGTTGGTCTAGGGCCAGCCCGGGGGTTGGAGGAGGGGCTAGGGTGCTGGGACATCAGAGATCGGGGTAGGGGGGAATGTGGTTAGGTGATGGCGGGGGAAAATTGGGGGGGGGTGGTATCTGGGACATTACTGGGGCAAGGGGAATCTCTCTGGCAATTCAGGGTGTGTTTGGGAGTTGGCTGAGAGTCCAGAGAACGGGACTGATTTATCTCGGCAGCTCCCCACCCTCCCAGCACTGGGCCCAGGCTCTCTGCAGACTCAGGCAGCGTCACTGCGTCCGTCACACTTTTTGTGGGTAACTCTGACAGCCATCATTCATCACATTTCTTGCTGGGGTACCTAAAAGCCAGCCAAGACTGGGGCCTCGTTACGCCAGGCACTGCACAATCAGGGAGTGGCAGGCGGGCCCAGCCCAGAAGATTTATTCTGAACAGAGCGGCCGGGTGGCGGGAGGGGGGCAGAGGAGGGAGGATGCGGCTGGGCTGGATCACACCCACAGGGAGATAACGGAGATGGCAGCGAAGGGTGTGCTCCTGCCATGATTTTGGAGGGTTGGGGGGATGGGGACGTGAGAATCAGCTAAATGGAGGGCCGGGCCGGGAAGAACGGGCAGGTGGGGAGTGAAGCTGAACTGGAGACCGAAGGAGGGGGAGGGTTGAAGCAAACAGCCGCTCAGCTCGGGGCACAGCCAGTCCAGGCCAAATTGTACCAAGCTCTCTGGATAGCCTGAGAAACTTGCTCGGGCGGATTCTGCCTCTCCCAACCGAAGGCTCTTATAGAATCAGCAGATTGAGGTTGGAAGAGACCAAGGGAGGTGTCTAATCCAATCCCCTGCTCCAAGCAGGACCAACCTCCGCTAAATCATCCCAGCCAGGGCTTTGTCAAGACACAGCTTAAAAACCTCTAAAGATGGAGATTCCACCACCTCCCTAGGTAACCCATTCCAGTGCTTCACCACCCCCCCAGGGAAAAACTTTTTCCTACTAGCCAACCTAGCCCTGCCCCACTGCAACCTGAGACCATTGCTCGTTGTTCTGTCATCTGCCACCACTGAGAACAGCCTAGCTCCATCCTCCCTGGAACCCCCTTTCAGGTAGTTCAAGGCTGCTATCAAATCCCCCTCATTCTTCTCTTTTGCAGACTAAAAAAGCCCAGTTCCCTCAGCCTCTCCTCATAAGTCTTGTGCTCCAGCCCCCTCATCATTTTCATTGCCCTCCGCTGGACTCTCTCCAATTTGTCCACATGCGTTCTGCAGTGGGGGGCCCAAAACTGGACACAATACTCCAGATGTGGTCTCACCAGTGCTGAATAGAGGGGAACAACCACTTCCCACGATCTGCTGGCAATGTGCCTACTAATGCAGCCCAATATGCCGTTAGCCTTCTTGGCAACCAGGGCACACTGCTGACTCACATCCAGCTTCTTATCCACTGTAACCCCCAGGTCCTTTTCTGCAGAACTGCTGCCTAGCCCGTCGGTCCCCAGTCTGTAGCTGTGCCTGGGATTCTTCCGTCCTAAGTACAGGACTCTGCACTTGTCCTTGCTGAACCTCATCAGATTTCTTTTGGCCCAATCCTCTAATTTGTCTAGGTCGCTCTGTATCCTATCCCTACCCTCCAGCGTATCTACCACTCCCCACAGCTTAGTGTCATCTGCAAACTGCTCAGGGTGCATCCACCCCTTCCTCCAGATCATTAATGAACATATTGAACAAAACAGGCCCCAGGACTGACCCCTGGGGCTCTGGCTGGTTTCTCCATGTAATTTCCTCCTAAGGACACATGGTTTGACGGGGAGAGAGATGCTGGCCGCGTTCTTCTGCCCTAAAACCTCAAAGGTCTGTAAGTGCACAACTCCCATGGATTGACTGGGAATTGGGCACCTAAAGACCTTTGGGGATCAGGGCCCAGGAGACTTTTTTTTTTTAAATGGAAACTGAGACTCTGCACTAACTAAGCCAGTGATTTGGGGGGGGACACAGTGGGGAGAGCTGGCTAACACCTCCTCCTTCTTCCTCTCCTGGCAGTTCTCTCAAGAATGTCCTGGAGTGATCTTCTGTACCCGGGCAACCCAGACAGGCGGGCGAAGGTGGTGAGGTTACACCAGGAGCTGATCGACTGCATAGAGCTCAATTTTGATGCCGCCAATACTCTGATTGATGTCTTAAACACACACTGGACATGCAAGTTGTCCCCCGTTAAGATGAACAAGCAAGGCACCATCAAGGAGAACACCGACGTGTTCCTCGCAGCCATGAAATCCATCCAAGGCGTGCTGCAGGACATCGACAAAGCGCTGGCCAGCAAACTGGAGCCCGCCCTCTACCGAAAGCTTCACAACGTCCAGGAGACAGATGCCACGAAGATGAAAATTCTGGCAGAGGTGACCATTGGGGTTGTGACCGCGGGCATCTTCTTCACGCTGATTTATTCAAATGTGACGATCTCTGCCTGCGGCCAAATTACTGCGCTCATGGCCGAAGTCGGCATCTCCTTGTTCGGCGGCATTGTGGCTTCTGCTCTTGTGGGCGTTGGTCTCAACCTGATTCTCAGCGCGATCATAGGCGCCACAGAAAGAAGCCAACTGGAGGCAGAGATTCAGAAACTTGAAGCGCTCGTGAATGAGTTCAAGCCAGCCTCCAAGGAGTATTACAAAACCATCATAGAGGTGAAAATCATCTGCCAGCAGAGGGGCAAATAATCCACGCAAAGACAAGTAGCCATTATTATTTCTAAAATTAAGGCCATGGCGGTCAAATTCTTACCTGACGTGACTTAGCGCAGCACCACTAACGCCAGCCCAATAAATGATATCTAGCTCTTATATAGTGCTTTAGGCTTCATTAATGTGTTTTTCCTCCCACCCCCACCCCCTCTGGGGGTAGGGCAGTGCTATTATCCCCAGCCTATTATTCCCAGATGGGGAAACAGAGACAGAGGCCCAGAACATCAAAGGTATTTAGGCACTTAACTTCCATTGATTTCAGAGCAATGGGCTCAGGCTCTCTGCAGACTCAGGCAGCGCCACTGATAGACAGACAAACATAAATGTACAACACTGCATGATGGGAGTTCTCAGAGTTGCATCTGGGACTGGGAGGTGTTTGCCGGGGGTCTATCCCGTGAGCGGCTGGCCAGAAGCGCTCCTTCACTGGGCCGGGGACTGATTACTCACAGGATGCTGTGCGTGGGCTGACCCAGGAGTGGGTGGTTCACACGGCGAAGCAGAGTAAGTCAGGGCCCAGGAGTGAGGAATTGGGGTCACTCAGCTACACACCAGTCCAGATCACAAAGGGAGGGGGAATGTCACAATGGTGTTTTTCATCGGTAGAGCTGAAAATGCTTCATGAAGTTCAACCTTTCTGGCCACCTCTGTGCACCGCCCGGCTCAGACAACCCACTTAGTAGTGACAGGCCGGTTTGGCCGATGTGCATGGCAGAGGGCCCATGATGGCATATTCACCTGCACATCGACTAATGTGATATATGCCATCATGTGCCAGCAATGCCCCTCTGCCATGTACACTGGCCAAACCGGACTGTCACTGCGCAAAAGAATAAATGGACACAAATCAGACACAAAAAATGGTAACATCCATAAACCGGTCGGAGAGCACTTCAATCTCCCAGGACACTCTGTCGCTGACTTGAAAGTTGCTGTACTTCTACAAAAAAAACTTCAAGAACAGACTTCAAAGAGAAACTGCAGAGCTGGAACTCATCTGCAAACTTGACACAATCAGACTGGGTCTGAATAGAGACTTGGAATGGTTCTCTCATTACAAGAAGTAATTGTCACTGGTCACACATTCTCACCTCCTAATCCATGGTTGTGAATAGGCCTCATCTACTCTAACTGAATGGACTTTGCTAACACCTACCCTCCCCATTGTTGTTCCTTACTCTTGGATGTATATATTTATACCCCCTCTCTGATTTCTATTCCTTACTTCTGACAAAGTGGGTTACAGCCCACGAAAGCTTATGCCTGCAGAAATTAAATTTGTTAGTCTTGAAAGTGCTACAGGACTCTGGTTTTGTTTAAATGAAGCATGGAATCATCATCCCTGCGGTCAAAGGCACTGAAGCCCTTAGTAGCTTCCCTACACGGGCCAGGCTGACGATCATTTCACTCACCCAACTGCACGTGCTTGTTTCCATGTGTCTGGGCGTTGCTGGTGCACGCCACCCCCAGTGCCCACCTGGCCGCTTGACCGGGGCTAGTAAAAGCCAGCAGGGCCTTCGGCTCACTCTCTCTCTGGCCTGGCATGCAAACCATCCCCCTACATCCGTGCCTACTTGGTGCTGCTTGCTGCTGAGTGGTGATAAAAGTGGAACCTCGTCCTGGCCACCTCTTACTCCTCTGCTGCTGCCGGCGATGGCTCTGCCTGCAGTACTGGGCGGCCGGAGAGCTGTATCTCCCCTCCCCCTCAGCTCTTCCTCTCGCCAGTGTCCTTGAAATACGGTAACACTAGATCTCGCAACCACCCTACAATAGCCTCGCCACCCCCTTTTGGATCAGGACCCTCAGAAACACTGCTCAGAGAATAAAGGGAACGCACATCCACGCTATGGAACAGGGCGGGAATGGTAGAGAAAGCTTCCTATTCACCATTCACTTCTACAGGGTGGATTTACTAAGCATCATTTCTATAAAACCCTTCCCATCACCCTCCGATCCTTGTGGTTTGAACCAAGCAATCTCTGAGCCGGGCTGCGTAATCCGTCTAGAAATGCTCTAGGTTCCCCCTGCCCCAAGAGTTCAGCGGGGTGAGGGGGAAGAATTGTCCCAGTCCCAAATTGGACTGAAAAGTCCAAACTCTCCAATGTTTTTGCAAGCCCAACTTTTTCTTCGGTTCCAATCCCTCAAGCCATTTCCTTTCAACTGTTTAATTTGCTCATGTTTCTAACCTGAAACATATTTCTACTGGGGGAAAAAATGAAGTTTTGCAATTGAACAACGTCCAAACCTGGTCCCAAGCGTTTGGCGTCAGTGTGCCCAAGTTCTGGTTTCTACATTTTTTGGTGTAAAAAAAACCCTTCATTTTGCTCCAGACTTCCCAAGCAGCACAGTCCCAAAGGCACCATTTGCTAGAGAGATTTATTTTTCTTTTTAAGAGCCTGGCTGCCTTTTGTTATGTGATTGCCAAAGGTTTGAGAGGCTGGGTACCGAGTGATTTCGTCTTCTTCAGCAAACTGTTTTATTATCAGCTCTTTCGTATTTCCTTGTAACGTGCCTGGGGCAGAAGAGAACCACCAACCACACAGAGCAACTGGTTAATACCAGGCAATGATCATCCACAGCTCTCAAAGCACTTTACAAAATATAAGCAGCATTATCTCAATTCTAGAGAAGAGAAAACTGAGTCATGGAGAGGTTAAAAGTGACTTACCTACAGTCACAGTGACTTGGGAACAGAACCCGAATCCAGACTCCCAGCCCCCCACTCCAAACCATTAGACCCCACTCCCCTCCCAGAGCCAGGGATAGAACCCAGGAGTCCTGGCTCCCACCCCCCTCCAACCACTAGTCCCCACTCCCCTCCCAGAGCCAGGGATAGAACCCAGGAGTCTGAACTCTCACCCTCCCACACTCCAGATTTCAGGTCAGATGAAGTAAAAAAAAAATAAAAATAAAAAATCTGGGATGTGAAAGTCAGAGACCCTCCCCTGCTTGTCAATTGGCCATGGCACCATGGTGCAAACGCCAGCATCACTCCTCAGGGGCTGCTCTTATGCCAGGCGCCTCCACCCTGGCAGAGATGGGGGCAGCTGAGCGGAGGTCAGACCCGCTGCAGACAAGGCAGGCTGCAGAGTTAATGACATTGAGGGGGATGGGGGGACCCTGTCTTCCCCCCCCATCCTGCCACCGGAACTCAATTGCGCCTGCTAACCTGACCCACAGCCCTGCATGACCCACCACCTCGAGGCTCACCTGGTGCGGTCAGGACGAGGAGACGGCTGGCACAGCGCACCACGCGGGAGGCACTGGCCCTCTGGGGCTTGCCCACAATTGCCCGGACAGCGGGAGAGACGGGCAGGGTGGGAACCCTGGCGGCAGGGAAAACGGGTGGGGCAGGGAGAAGCCTTGGGGGTGGGGGGGGAGGCGGTTAGGAATCCTGGCCAGCGGGGTGGGGTGGGCTGACAGCTGGAGGGGGGAATCCTGGCAGCGGAGGAGACGGGCAGGGAACACAGGGCAGGGCGCACCAGGAGTGGGGGGATTCAGGCAGGGAGCATGAGGTGGGGGGTGTGGATTCTGGTGAGGGAGATGGGTGGGGAGCACAGGGCAGGAGGGGGAATCCTGGCAGCGGGGGAGCACAGGCAGGGGTGGGGAGGGCGGGGCAGGGACCTTCTGGGGGCGGGGAGGACAAGCTGGAGAGCACCAGGGGAAACGCAGGCCGTGGCGGGATAACGGGGGGATGGAGGCTGTGGGAAGAGATAGGAATGAGTGGCCACGGGGGGGGGGATGGGAGAGCGCGTGGCCACGGGGGGGATGGGAGAGCGCGGTGTTTCTCAGCGGCACGCCCCCCCCGCCAGTTCAGAAGTCCAGGCCTCGAGGCCCCCTCCGCTCCTGTCCGCCCCGCGGCTCGTCCTCTGCCCCTGGCTCCCCTGGGGGGGCCTGCTCCTCCAGCAGCTCCCCCTCAGCCGCGCCGGGAGCCCCCAGGCGCCTGCGCTCTTCCCGGGTGAGGGGCTGCCCGTCCCGCAGCTTGTCCCGCAGGCGCTGGTGCTTGCCGATGCCCAGCTTGGGCAGGCCGCGGTCGAGCCCCTCCAGGAGGACGCAGGCCTTGCAGAGGGGCTGGCTGGCCACGTAGCCGCAGCGCTGGCAGGCGCCGCGGGCCGGCAGGCGGAGGTCGGAGCGCAGCGAGAGCCGCTCGCCCGAGTGGCCCAGGTCGGCCACGGCGCTGGGCCGGGCGGCCTCCAGGTCCTTGAGCAGGGCGCGGGCGTGGCCGCGGTAGGCCTGCGGGGCGTAGACGCACTCGGTGCTGAAGTAATCCAGGCCCTGGAAGTAGGCGTAGAGGACGATCTCCTTCTCGTAGGCATGGCGCAGGGGTTTGCAGCGGGGGACAGCCCCCTCCCCGCCCGCCGGGCCGGCCCCCGCCCCCCGGCGCAGCCGGCCCACATCCCCCCGCAAGAAGTTCATCAACACCGTCTCAGCCACGTCGTCCGCGTTGTGTCCTGCGGGGGGGGGGGGAGACGCGAGTCAGGCTGGATCGGGCCCAGCAGAACAACCCCCCCCACAATCAGACCCCCATGGGGGGGAGGGACTCCCCTCCCCAATGCACAGCCCCCCCGAATCAGATGCGGCAGTGTCCCTCTTCCCCCCCAAATCAGACCTTGCGGTGCCCCCCCCACCTCCAGCACACAGCCCCCAAATCAGACCCTATGGCACCCCCCCCCACCCCGTACAGACACCTGGGGAGATCTTAACCAGGCTGAGCAGCAACTCCCCCAGCTGACACCCCCCCTTCCTGCGGGGATCCTGGCCACACCCCTGGCCCACGCTTGCCACACACACCCCCCCCGTTGGCTCTCCTGCCCCCCCCCCACCTGTGGCGATCTTGTCGGCCCCCAGCAGCAGGGCGCCCCGGTCCAGGGCCTGGCGCCGGAAGACGCCACAGAAGGTGCAGTTGTTGCGGGGGCCCAGGTGGCGGGCGATGCGGTCCATGCTCCAGCCGTACAGCTGGCGGTAGGAGACCACGTGCAGGGGCAGGCCGGAGCGGCGCTGGTGGCGGCGCACGGCGGCCAGGGAGGCGTCGCGGTAGCCGGCGATGCCCTCGTCCACGGAGAGCAGCCGCAGGCGCAGGCCGTAGCCGTGGCGCCGGTCCAGGAGCTGCAGCAGGTGGGCCAGCACCGTGGAGTCCTTGCCGCCCGAGGCGCCGATGGCCACGGTCTCGCCGGCTCGGAAGAGCCGCCCGTCCACGATGGCCCGGTGCGTCTCCTCCTCGAAGGCCGCCAGGAAGCAGGGGCGGCACAGGGCATGGCCCGTCTTGGGGCGCCGCAGGGCGGCCGGGGCGGTGCCGCAGGCGGAGCAGCTGGCCGGCATGGCAGGGGCTGAGAGAGACGGAGGGGGGGGTTAGAGAGGGGGGCCCGCCACACCCAGGGCCCCCCCACACCCAGGGCCCCCCCCCGATCCCTGCCCAGCACAGCAAACCACCCCACCCCCTCCAGCCAGCGCCTCTCCCCCCCCCGCCCAGCCCCCAATCCCTCCTCCCCCACCTGCTGAGCCCCCTCCCCACAATCCCTGGCACAGCCCCCCCCGCCCAGCCCCCCACCTGCTGAGCACCCCCGGCCCAGCCCAGCCCCCACCTCCTGAACCCCCACACCCCAACCTTCCCCTTCCCCAAACCCCCTGCCCACCCCCAAACCGCCCCGCCCCCCGATCCCTCCCGCGGGGTGCACAAGCTGACGCCGGGGAGGCAGCTGGGGGGACACGGGGGGCCCCAGGGAGGGCGGGGGGGTCTCACTCACCCGCTATCGGCGCTCAGCCGGGGGCTCTACGGCAGCGCTGCACACCGAGCAGCCACCAGCTCACGTGCACGCAGAACGGGTCAGCATCCCAGCATGCACCTGGCCAGAGACTGCAACTCCCAGCATGCACCTGGCCAGAGACTGCAACTCCCATCATGCACCTGGCCAGAAACTCCAACTCCCAGCACGCCCTCTCCTGCCTGCAACTCCCAGCATGCACCTGGCCAGAGACTGCAACTCCCAGCATGCACCTGGCCAGAGACTGCAACTCCCATCATGCACCTGGCCAGAAACTCCAACTCCCAGCACGCCCTCTCCTGCCTGCAACTCCCAGCATGCACCTGGCCAGAGACTGCAACTCCCAGCATGCACCTGGCCAGAGATTGCTAATTTGCAATCGCCCAGCAGGCAGCAGAGCCGCCGTAACCCCTCTGCCTATTGTTCCCTCCTTAGCCCTGCCTCAGCTCCCCCTACAGCTGCCACGGGCCCTGCCCCAGACCATGCCCTTCCGCCCAGGCTACCTCTGCCCTCCCAGCACCTTGTCCTGGCACTAGGGGACGAGACGATGCCAAGGGGCAGCCTGGGACCAGCCTGGCTGTGTGTCTGTCCTGCCCAGACCCCAGCACTGCAGGGCGCCACCCATCCTCAGCCAGCATCCGACAACAATGGCTGCTGTCCCCAGTGCCGGGTTAGGGGGTGCCATGCTGCAGGGAGCCTGCTGTGGGGCTCAGTGTTGCTGTGCAGATGTCAAACAGCTGCCACTCCCCAGCAGTAGCTGCATTTCAGCACAGGACAACTCCTATTGCTCCGTTCACAACACTGCCCCCTAGTGCATGCTGGGGCATCACGGCCACCCCTGACTGCCAGGGGAGAGCTGAGCGTCTTCTACTGAGCCAACCCCTTTGAGCACAAACCAAGCCCAAACTAACATGGCATCAGGCCACGTTCAGGCTCCAGAAGCAGCAGGCCTGAGCACGGGACACAGGATGAGTCTCCTGCCAGTGGTTTATAAGAAGCAGATGTGGGACAGAGCAGGGGGTGGAAAAGCATTTTCTGCACCCTCTAGATGCCTGGTAGCGGACAGGGGCCCCTGCAACTGCAGTCGCCCTCCGGGGTCGATAGGAGCATGGGCCATGCAGAACGGAGCAGGGATGTGGAGTTTCAGGGTAGGATCTCACCCACCCAGGGAGAGGACAGAGCCACAAGCTCCATGCCAGATGGACACACGGCCTCACTTGGGACAGGAAATTTCGGGGACAGGGGCACGGAGACGTGGCCCAGATCAGAACAGCACCTGATCTCTCCCCAGCCCAGGCAGACATGATAGAAATGCAGCCAGCTCTAGGGCAGGGCAGCGGGGGAACAGCCGCACAGGAACGGCTCGCCCGGTGCTGAGTTGCAGCCACCTAGCCGCACAGCAGCACTGAGTGCAGGAGGGAGCGTCTCTATCCTGAGCCAGTTGGCATCTTGTCCTGCTGCCTCATGACACAACCCCCCCCCCCCACCCCGAATCTGTGAGGTTGGGGCCCAACTGCTCAGCAGCTGCTTCCTGTTGTTTCTTCATCTCTCTGACCCAGGGCCAGCCTGGCCTTTTGTTTCTACCCCTCAGGCCGGGGGACCTGGAGGCCTGTGGAAGGGACGCTGCGTGACAGGAATTGGGATGGGGGCCTAGCTCCTCTCTGCAGCAGCTGTGGGGGTGAGATCAAGGTGTCAGTTTTGGGGGCAGCTGGAGCCTGGCCTGAGAACTGCCCCCCCCAAATGGTTCCTCAAGCAGATCTGTTGGAGCAATACCCCCGGCCCTAAACCCACCAGCCATGAGAATCTCCCGCAGCCCTTAGGAAATTGTCCCCAGGGGGAATTACTCCCACCGCTAAAATTTGCTCCCTTATTCCCATCTGGATTCATCTAGCTTCAACTTCCAGCTGTTGGCTGGCGAGAGGATGGATGAGCCTGGTATGCAGTACTCCCTCCCCACGTAGGCGCCTGTAGTGTAGACGGGGATCAAGGCACCCCGTCACTTTCCCGTTGTTCAGCTGAAGTGGGGGAGCTCCTGGAGTCTTTCGCACTCCGACCCCCGCCCTGATCTATCGCTCTCCCGTGGCAATCGGGGGCACCGGGACTGGGCCCGATTCTCCAGCCCAGGCACCGGGACTGGGCCCGATTCTCCAGCCCAGGCACCCCCCATGGCCAGATCCAGAGGGAAAATAACCCCTCCCCTCCCACTCCCGAGTCCCCTGGCTGTGCATCCGAGGAGCGCCTTGGTGCAGCCGATGAACCCCCACGACCCTCCCAGCCTGTGGGTCTGGAGAGGGATTTACTGCAGCGTTCTTTACCAGGCCGCCGCGTGCCTCAGTTTCCCTATTGCTTGGCAATTGGCACGGCTCCCCTGGGGGAGGGCGGAGCAGAGAGAAAGGGGGAAAGCTAGAGCTATTGGCCGGAGGGGGTGAAAATCCCCCCTACCCCCAACACACACAGCAGCTGTGAACAGCCCCTGCCCCTGTCTAGATAGTTGGTCTCTCCCCCCGCCCCTTCTTTTGGATGGTCTCTCCCAGGTTGGTGTCTCCCCCCGCCCCCCTCCCCATGGTCTGTCTCCTCGGCCAGTTGGTCTCTCCCAGCTCCGGCCCGTCTCCGACCCTCCGGCCGAGCCCCGCCCCCTCCCCCGGCCAATGGGCGGCTTGGGCGCCCGGCCACTCCGGTGACGGGGCGGAGCGGGAGCGCGCAGCGGGCTCGTGCCCGTGCCCGGCCCGGCCGCCCGGAGACAGAGCGAGCGAGCGAGCGAGTCTAGGGTGAGAGCCGGGGACCCCGCCCCCGCCCTGCGGGCACCCCGGGAGCCCCGCCCCCTCCCTTGCCCCACCGCTCCGGGGCCCCCTGCCCCACCCTGATGGAACCCACTGCCCCCCATCCTGCCCCCCATCCTGCCCCCCTGCTCCCCCGGCCGGTGCCAGGGGCGCCCCCCACCCTGCCCCCCGCTCCCCCCTATAGGGGCGGTGTGGGGCTCCCCTTCCCCCCCCTCCAGGCGATGGGCCCCTGCAGCTGGTGCCTATGGAGATGGGGGGATGCTGACCCCCGCCAGGGGAAGGGGATGAGCTGGGGGGCTCCTGGAACCCCCTACCCCCATGGGACCCCACGTGTCAGTCCTGCCCTTGTACCCTTGGGGGGGCTGGAGGGGGCGTCTGCCTTGGGCACTGGGGTGAAAGCTGGGGTGCAGCAACGGCTCAGCTGGATCCGCCTTTCTGCCCCCCCACCCCCCTGGATCAGCCCTATGGGCCTATCTGGCTGGTCTCTTGCCCCCGCTCAGCCCTAGGGCCCCTCCAACCCGCTGCCCCTCTCCTGTCGGGAGCTGGGGAGAGAACCCAGGAGTCCTGGCTCCCAGCCCCCCTGTTCTAACCTCCTAGACCCCATTCTCCTTCCAGAGTTGGGTCCATCTAGGTCCCAATCCCCTCTCCCTCCAGCTGTTCAAGGAGAAGCCGCCAAGCTCCTTGTTCTGCAGCGGCTTGTGGAACTCACTGCCACTGGAAATTGCTGAGGCCAGGAATAAAACAACTCTCCAAAGGGATGGCGCCATGTGCATGGGGTTTTTTATGCCTTCCTGCCCCAATTTCATTCACAGGTGCAGCTGGATGCCAGCACTAGGTCTCCCTCCCCATGACTGGCAGACCAGGTGGGACCCACAAACTCATCAGGACTCCTGGGTTCTGTCTCCAGCTCTGGGAGGGGAGTGGGGTCAAGTGGTTAGAGCGGGGGAGGAAGGGGCTGGGAGCTAGGACTCGGGGAAGGGAGTGGATTTGGGTGAGAGCAGGGGCTGGACGTCAGGATTCCTGGCTTCTGTCCCTAGCTCTGGGAGGGGTGTGCAGTCTAACGGCTAGAGCCGGGAGGGGGTGTAGCTTGGACTGACCCAGCATTCAGTGGGGCAGTTCTTCGGCTCGTCGGTTCAGTTCGGGGGGCTGAGATTTTTGCAGCCAAATTTTCGCTGGCCTCTGCTTTTCGCCAGCGCTTTCTGGGCACCTGCGTGAGCTGGGTTGGGGGGTGACTTTTCCCTCGGCGTGCGGCGGGGTGAGACCGGCGCTGGGGGGGGGGGGGGAGGATGCTGTTTGACACCGGGGCAGAGGCGAGAGACCCCAAAACAATCCCGGAGCTGGAGGAGAGGCCCCGGTAGCGGGAGGCTGACGGCCTGCGTCGCCGAGGACTGAGCAGCGATGGTCAGGGGATGGGGGCGAATCGGGGCATTGAGGAGCTCATGGAGGATAAAGCCGGATAAATTCCACCTCAGATGCAGGGCAGAGCTACTGCGCCGTCCTGGAGCCAGGTCGGGAGCTGGTAGGGCCTCCGCTTGTCCCTTTATAGAGCAGCCGGAGAGCACTTTATTCACGAGGATAAGGAGGGTTATCTCTGCCTGATGGCTGGGGAAACTGAGGCACAGAGCAGGGGAGTGGCTTGGCCTTGCTCGCCCAGCTTCCCTCCCACCCTTTCCCCCACATTCCCCCCCATGCCAGCACTGCCCCCCGCACACCTCCACACTCTGCTCTCACGCTTCCAGCGCCGGATCTCAGCAGCGTCATGACCTGCCACGGCTTCCCATCTCTGGCCGAGGGTCCCGGGTGGGGTGGCACGTGGGTGGCACGTGGGTGACTGGGTGTGGGCTTGGCTCTGCCTCCAAAAGGGCCCGCCTCAGGCCGTCGGTCTGAGCCTGGCTCCGTGCCCGTCTCCCAGCTGGCTCTGTGCCTTTCGTGGGTGCAATCGCCATGGGATGCCTGGCTGCCTGGGCCCGGCTGGCTGTCAAGGAGCCATTGTCTGTCTAAGGAGACTGTTGGCGGGGTGGAGCGGAACTCATCCCCCACGCTGGGGCTGGATCGGGGCCGCTGCCCCCTAGAGGGGTCCCATTCCCCAGTCCCCTGCCTGGGGCCAAATCGGGGGTGGCAAGGCTGGGGTCCCGACTGGCCTCGCTATGTGGAATGGTGCCAAGGGCTATGTTGTTTTTGGCACCCGTCCATCCCCGTGACGTCGGGTCTGCGCACGGCCAGCGCTTGTGTAAATGTCGTGCCCGGGGGAGTCAGCTGCGCTACCTGGGGGGGCTCAGAGAGGTCACCTGTGGGACAAAATAAGGACTGGTGAGTTAGAACCGGGGGGGGGGGGGGGGGGGGGGGAGGGGCTGGGATCCAGGATGCCTGGGTTCTATCCCCGGTTCTGGGAGGGGAGTGGTCAGAGCTGGGGGCTGTGGACTGGGAGTCAGGACTCCTGGGTTCTCTCCCTGTCTCACCTGCCCATTCCTTCCTTCTCTGCGTGCCGTGCAGTCCTTGCTGGGGTGGAGCTGGCTGGAGGGGGCAGAGTCTCAGACGGGCCGTTTCACCTTGCGGCTTTCTTGGTATTTGGCTGGGGAACAGTGCAGGGCGGGGTTCCCTACGCGGACAGACGTAGAGTAACCTCAGACTTCGACCCTTCCCTGCGTTTCCCCCTGCGCATGTTGCTGTCACAAAACCGCAGCATAGAACAAAGAGAGGTTGGGCTGCACCAGGACAAGGAAACTTGCTCTTCTCATGCTGCTGATGTAAATTCACCCCTGGCTCTGTGGGATAAAAAGCTTTCACTTCCTGTCCTAAATGGTAGGTAGCTGAGCAGCTGTTTCCCAGCTGCCCCACCCCAGAGGCAGCTGCTTCTCATGCAGCTCTTCCCCAGCTGCTCTGCCCTAGAGATGAAGCTGCCCTTCCCCAGATGCGGAGGTAGCTGCATCTTGCGCCGTTATGTGTGGCTGTTCCCCAGTTGCTCTGCCCCAGAGGCAGCTGCATCTCAACGTCAGGCGAGCCCTCCTCGTGCAGCATCCCCGTGCTATGTATGTAACCCAGACGGGGACTTAGACATGATAGATCCTGCTTCCTTCCTATAGAAACTGGCTGGTAGTGGCCCGAGGATCCGTGTAGATGCCTCTCACTGGCAGGAAGGGGTGTCTGGGGGGCACCCTGTGATGGGTTTGTGCTTTCCAACCCTCGGGCCCTTTAAGACGGGCGAGGAGTGGCTGCTTGGCAACCCCTGGTTGTCTAAGCAACAGCACACTGGCACACTGGCTCGCCCAGCAACCGGGGCGCTGAATCCATGGGACTCTGTCCCTGCCCCCCTTGGGTCCGGACCAGATCTCTGGGTCCCTGGCATACCCCATGCCCGCCTTTGGGTGAGCTCCCGGGCATCTCACGCTGTGCAGGACCGGTCCAGGTCACAACACGGGTGGGAGACCTGCGGGAGCAGGGCGGGGGAGGCTCAGTGAGGGGCTGCCGTGCCGTGGGGCAGGGGGCTCGGTAGGAGGTGCCGTGCTGCGGGGAGCAGGGTGGGGGGTTCCATGGGGGTGCTGTGGGGCAGATGGCTCAGTGGGAGCGGGGCAGGCGGCTTATGGGGGGCGGTGCTCGGGGGGAGGGCAGGGACTCAATGGGGGCGCTGTGCTGTGGAGAGCAGGGCGGGGGGCCCAGTAGGGGGCACTGGGGAGCGGGGCAGTTGGGGGGCTCATTTCCTTTTGCCTTAGGAACCCCGATTTTCCCAACCCCCTTATTTCCCGGTGGACGTTTTTCCCCCGGCTCAGTCTGCTGGGCAGTGTTGCTGGCGGCCGTGGCCAGGCACCAGGCTCTGCCCCAGAGGTGCGGAGCTGGGCAACACACGGTGAGATGGAAAAAAGGGGGGGGGGGTCTTGTGTCTCAGCCCCCTCTTCTGCCCCTCTTGGCTTCCCCACCGTATCCTTCCTGCTTCTCACATGTTCTCCTGCTCTGCCTCTCCCCAGGCGCCCCACGGAAAGAGCCCCGTGGCCGGCTGAAGTGAGCGAGAGCCGCCCCAGAGGAGCGGGGTGGGGGGCGCTGCCTGTCTCGAGGTAGGTACCCCAGATCTCCCTCCCCCCCAGGCCGGGCTGGGTGTCCCCAGGTACCAGAGCAAACTGGGGGATCGGACCAGGGGCCTTTGCCCTCTAAGGGGCGCCACCTCCATCCAGCCCCAGAGAAGTGGGGTTGGGGAGTCCCTGGATCCCTCCAGCTCTGGTGTAGACGTGGGTCCTTTCCCGGCCCTCGGATCCGGACTGGGGCGGCCGGCTGGAATTGCGCAAGTCGAGTCAAGCTGGAGAAACCAGTTCCCTTCCCAGTCCTGGGGAGAGGAGCGTGGGGCACCATGCGGTGTGGGGGCTGGGAGCCAGGACTCCTGGGTTCTATCCCTGACTCCGGGAGGGGAGTGGGGTGGTCTAGTGGTTAGAGCAGGGCGGGGCTGGGAGCCCGGACTCCTGGGTTCTCTTGGGGCTGATGGCCCTGCCGCTGGAATGATCCCATCCCCCCCAGCCGCAGCAGACCCATGGACAAAGGCCTCCTGGAAAGTATGTCAAACATCCAGCCCCGGGCACATGAAAGCAGCCGCGGCCCAGGGTCAGGGCCAGGTCGCGGGGCCAGGCGGAGCCGAGTCCCAGCGGATGTTGGGGGGGGGGGGGGGGCAATGGCACCCACAGCCAGGGCCCAGCCTGCCAGCCTCAGCTCTGACCAGCGCACCCCCCACCCCACCCAGAGCTGGGGGGTAGATCCCAGGAGTCCTGGGTCCCAGCTCCCTGCTCTAACCACTAGACCCCACTCCCCCAGAGCTGGAACCCAGGAGTCCTGGCCCCCTCCCAGCCCCCTGCTGTTGGGCTGGGCGTGGCGAGGAGCACCGGCATGCGGGGCGGGCTCTGTTCCCAGAAATGTTTGCTGGGCCCAGCCGGGGGCTGGCTGAGGCTTTTGTCCTTCCTGATTTCCCGGTTTCTGCCACACCAGCCGGCCTGGCCCGCAGTGTCTGGCTCACACCTTGCAGGTGAGGGGAGAGGGTCCAGGACTCCTGGGTTCTCCCCGGCTCTGGGGGGGCTGTGGGGTCTGGTGGGTTAGAGTGGGGGGTGGGCTGGGAGCCAGGACTCCTGGGTTCTGTCCCTGGCTCTGGGAGGGATGTGGGGTCTGGTAGGTTGGGGTGGGTGGTGGGGGTTGGGAGCCAGGACTCCTGGGTTCTGTCCCTGGCTCTGGGGGGGCTGTGGGGTCTGGTGGGTTGGGCTGGGGGGGTTGGGAGCCAGGACTCCTGGTTCTCCCTGGCTCTGGAGGGGCTGTGGGGTCTGGTGGGTTGGGCTGGGGGGGGGTTGGGAGCCAGGACTCCTGGGTTCTCCCTGGCTCTGGGGGGGCTGTGGGGTCTGGTGGGTTGGGCTGGGGGGGGGGTTGGGAGCCAGGACTCCTGGGTTCTCCCTGGCTCTGGAGGGGCTGTCGGGTTGGTTCCTGCGTGGCACAAGGGGCTCATGCTACCTCTCCCTGCCCCCCCCTCCTGTTCTCACCCCCAGGACGCCGTGCCTAGTCCCCCCCCCCGGCCCTGCCCCCCCACCAGCCATGGCTAGATGATCCCGGCCCAGCGCCATGCTGCAGTCCCGCAGCCGGTACCTGCTCCTCCTGCTGGGGGTGCAGCTGGTGGTGATGGCGCTGCTGTACCGCGAGGGCTACCGCCGGCGGGTCGCCTATTTCCTGGGCATCTTCTACAAAGGGGGGGCCCCGGCCGGGCTGGGGGGGCCACAGGGTGCCTCCCCCAACGCCTCGCTGCCCGGTGACGTCTACGCCAACCTCAGCCTCATCGCCCGGCCCCTGCTGCGCCCTGAGGAGCTGCCCTACTGCCCTGAGATCTCCCCGTTCCTAGGTAAGGGGTGCCTGGACGCCTGGGTTCTCCCCAGCTCGGGGAGGGAAGTGATGTCTAGTGGTTAGAGCAGGGGGCTGGGAGCCAGGACTCGTGGGTTCTCCCTGGCTCTGGGAGGGAAGTGATGTCTAGTGGTTAGAGCAGGGGGGTTGGGGGCCAGAACCTCAACTTGGTTGGGGCTGAGACAGACGTTTGCCCTGCCCCTTCCCCTGCAGGGGGCCCAATCCGGGTGACCTTCCCCCCGGGGCTGACGATGCAGGAGATCATGCGCAAGAACCCCTACGTGACAGCCGGGGGCAGGTACCAGCCCCCTGACTGCGACCCCCTGCACCGCACGGCCGTCATCATCCCACACCGCAACCGGGAGCAGCATCTGCGCTACCTGCTGTACTTCCTGCACCCCTTCCTGCAGCGGCAGCAGCTCAGCTACGGCATCTACATCATCCAACAGGTGCCCCGGACGCCGGGGTCTCCGCCCCGCTGTGGGAGGAGGGAGTGTGGTCCGTTCTTGGGCGTTAGAGCGGGCAGAGCCAGGACGCCTGGGTTCTGCCCTAGCTCTGGGAGGGGAGTGGGGACTAGTGGTTAGAGCAGGGGGGGGGCCTGGGAACCAGGACGCCTGGGTTCTGCCCTAGCTCTGGGAGGGGAGTGGGGACTAGTGATTAGAGCCGGGGGCTGGCAGTAACTCTCCCTTGTTGTCCTCCGCCCCCTGCCCCCCCAACAGGCAGGGAACTACACCTTTAACCGGGCGAAGCTGCTGAACGTGGGGTTCAAGGAGGCGATGAAGGACGAGGACTGGGACTGCATGTTCTTCCACGACGTCGACCTCATCCCGGAAGATGACCGCAACCTGTACACCTGCGACCGCTTCCCCAAGCACGCCTCCGTCGCCATGGACAAGTTCGGATACAAGTGGGTCCCCGCGCCCCGCCCCAGAGGTGGCTGCATTTCCGTGCCAGGCGAGGGGTCCCTGGATAACCAGCCCCCGCGCTCCACCCCACCCCAGAGGGGCTGCATCTCCATGCCGGGCAAGGAGTCCCTGGAAAACCAGTCCCCACACCCCACCCCAGAGATGGCTGCATCGCCATGCCCAGCGAGGGGGTCCCTGGGTAACCAGACCCCCCATCCCACCCCAGAAGGGCCACATCTCTGCGCTGGGCGAGGGGCCCTGCATAACTAGTGCTTTCACCCCACCCCAGAGGTGGCTGCTTCTCCACGCCGAGCAAGGGGTCCCTAGAGAGCCCACGCCCCACCTCAGAGGGGCAGCGTTTCTGTGCCGGGCGAATGGTCCCTGGATAACCAGCCGCTCCACCCCAGAGGGGCCACATCTCTGGCGAGTGTGATTGACAGCCCAAGTTCCCCTCCCCCGTGGTCACTGCCCCTCTGGAGCGCCCCCTGCTGACAGTGCCCCCTCTTCCCGGCAGGTTGCCCTACAAGACCTACTTTGGGGGGGTGTCGGCTTTGACCCCGGAGCAGTACATGAAGATGAATGGTTTCCCCAACAACTACTGGGGCTGGGGGGGTGAAGACGATGACATCGCCGTGAGGTAGGGGGCGGGGCCGTGAGGTAGGGGGCGGGGCTGTGGGAGAGTGGGTGGGCAGTCATCCCTTTGGGGTCTCCCCCCTGGGGTATGAGGGTGGGAAGTGGGAGGATTCCTGTGTTACTCACCCCTGGGCTAGCCCGGGTGTATGGGCGGGCCCATGTGGTCTGTTATACAGAAGGGGAAACTGAGGCACATGCGCAGCACAGCTGGGGCGAGAACTCAGGAGTCCTGGCTCCCAGCCCCCCCTCCCGCCAAGAGGCCTAGCACAATCCACAGCGCACTCCCCCCCCCCATTCCCCACTTACAGCCACCCCCCCACTGGATGGGCCCGTGGGTGTGATTTTGTGAGGGGAACACGATATTGGCTTTTGATCTTCTGACCCTGCCCCCTCCCTGCCCCCAGGGTGGCGCTGAGCGGCATGCTGATCTCCCGGCCCTCCGTCCAGCACGGCCGTTACCGCATGATCAAACACGGCCACGACAAGGGCAACGAGCAGAACCCCAAAAGGTGACAGGAGGGGGTGGGGGGGGAATCCCGGCAGTGGGGGAGGGGAGCAGTGTGGGGGTGGGGAGGGAATCCCAGCAGTGGGGGCGGGCTCGGGGGGGAGTTTCCCAGCAGCGGCGGGGCTCCTTGTCCGGCTAACATCTTCCTCCCCCTGTGTCCCGGGTCCCCCCCCCAGGTTTAACCTGCTGGCCAAGACACGGCGCACCTGGCGCCAGGACGGCATGAACACCCTGGAGTACCAGCTGCTGGCCAAGGAGCGCCAGCCCCTCTACACCAACATCACCGTCGCCATCGGCACCGAGAAAGGCCTGCGCCGCCCCACATGACGCCCCCGCCTGCTGGGGGGGGGCAGGGACTTGGGGGGGGGCCGCCCCTGACCCCACCGGACTGGAGCCCCAGCCCCATCCACCCAGGACTGAGCCACCAAAGACACCCAGCTGGAGGGGGCGGGGCCGTGGGCTGGCGCTGCTGGCAGGGTGGGGGGGGGGGGAGATCGGGCCCCTGAGCCAGGGCACGGGGTGTGGGGCAGAGCAGGGCCCGGGAGTTGGGCCCCGGCCCTGGGGGTGGGGAGGAATTGGGGCCCCTGAGCTGGAGGGCAGGGGAGGAATCAGACCAGGGCATGGGGCCCTTGAGCTAAGCCTGGGGCCCCCACTATTGTGGGGGGGGGAGGGATCAGGCCCGACTCCCCCCAGAGCCATTCGCCAGGGCTGTTTTTTATACAGAGGTCTCTTGGGGGGGTGTCTCTGGGGGCAGGGTTTGCTGTCCTGCCCGCAGAGGGGCTGGCTGCCCCCCCAAGTCTCCCATCTCCCCTCCCCATCCACACAGACACCCTTTCTTATTAAAGTGCAATTTATTTTACTGCAGTCGCCCCCCCCCCAGCTTCGTTTGTTCCTGGGTGGGGGAGGGAAGCTGATGAGGGGCGGGTGGCACAGGCCAGGTCTGCGCCGTGGGGCTAAGCCATGGGAGGGGAGCGTTGGCCATGCACTGGGGCGGGGGGGCTGACCGCCACTGCCCTGCTGGGGGGGGGACTGGGCCCCAGGGCCACCAGCTCTGCAGGGCCAAGGGTCTGTCACGGCACCAGCCCACCGGCCATGCTGGAGGTGGGGGGTGTGCTGGCCCGGCCCTGGCCCCCCTGACTGCCCTGCGATCTGCCTTTACGAACCCTGGCGTCCCCCCTCTTTGCCTCCGGGGTCTTCCCAGAGAGCCGGGGGCTGGTGGCCACCATTGTCCCGTCCCCCCCCCCCCGGGCACCTCTCTCTCACAGCCCCACTGCTACAGCAGGGGTCCCTGAACCTGGGCCCCCCACGGCCATGCAGTGGCCATGAAAGTTGCCCGGGCCCCATAGGACCCTCCGTCCCCCGGGCTGGGGAGAGGAGGTGGAGGGTTGTGAGACTCTGGACCCCCTTCCCTCCCACAGCACAGGGCCTGGGCTGCCTCCCCTAATGGAGCTGAGGCCCCCAGCCATAAGTAGGGGAGGGCTGTGGGGCTGGGACAGCCGGGGCCCGCGGGTCGGGAGTGAGGGGCAGTGCAGAGCTGGGTTCTGCGGGCGCTGTGGGTCCCCACGACCCTAAGCTGCAGGGGCACGTTCCCTATCCGCAGCCGGGGCCCGACGGGGGGCAGCGGCTCCAGCAGCCGATTTCTCCCCCTCCCTCCCAGCTGAAAGAAGTGAGAAGAAGAGGAGCAGTTAAAAGACAGGGTGGAGACACCCCCACACGCCCTGTCCCTGCCGGAGGAAGATCTGGGCCCTGGGACCCCTCGCCCTGCTTTGGCACCGGGCTAAGGGGGCGGCTCCAGCATCCCAGCTTTCAGTTAAAACCAATTCTGCTACGAGTCCTCCCCCCATGCGGGGGAAACGCTGGAAACCGGGAACCTGCCTGAGTCTGCCGAGAGCCTGAGCCTGGCGCTCAAGTGGGGCCTGATCCTGCGGGCCCCGGTCCATGGGGAAGGTCACTGGGCCCCATCCTGGCACAGCTGGGCCTGGGCCTTGGCTGACTCAGCAGCGTATGAATGCGTGCTCATTTGTGTGCAGCTGTTTGTGTTGGCAGGTGCATGCATTTGTGCCTGAGGGTGTGTGCATCTGGTGTGTGTGTGTTTGCATCCATTGGGTGTGTGCATTTTGGGTTTAGGGTGCGTTTGTGCGTAAGGGGATTTGCATTGTTGCACAACTTTGTGTGTGCCTTAGCTCGTACACATTGGTGTGTCTGTGCTTGGGTGTGCATTAGTTTCTGTGCACGTGTGTGTGCATTTCTTTGCACGGTAGCAGAGGGGCGTTTCCACCTGCACACTCAGCCGGGCATTTTGCACGTGCATTGGTGGGTGCGTGCAACCTCACACGGGCGTTCGTGCTTGTGTGTGTGATGTTAACTGCCCACAACAGCACTTCTCCTCCCCCCATGCCCTGGGTGGGGGAAGGGTGTGCGTGGGAGTGGCTACAGCTTTCCGGTGACCAGGCTAATTTCCCCAGAGGGGAGGGGCTTGGACTAGGCTCCACCTCCTATGGGGTGGCAGGAGGGGGGGGCAGAGGGATGGAGTGCAGTAATGCAAGGCGCAGTGGGGGGGGGGGGGGCCTGGGAGGAGGTGTGGGGCTGCAGTGGGGTGTGTAGGGGGCAGTGTGGGGGGGGAGGCAGTGGATCCTGTGCAGTGTGCAGTCGGTGGGGGATGCAGTGACTGGTGCAGTGGGGGATGGGGGTGTTGTGGGGTGCCGTGCCCAGCACGGTGAGGGGTGGGGGTACCGTGTGTTGCAGTGGGGTGAGGGGGTGCAGTGGGGGGGCGGTAGTTAACCCCACGAGGGGGGAGACAGGCAGTACCCTGCGGTCTCTGGCTCCCCCCACATCCTCCCCCCGTGCGTCCCTTCCTCTTTTCGAGGGTTTCCTGTCCGCGCTGTCGCTCGGCTCCGTCCCCAGTGCCCGGCCCCTCCCGCGGGGTCCCCAGCACCCGGCAGACGTCCTCAGCCAGACTCCTCCGCACCCCGGCGCCATGGGCCCCCCGGGACCCCCAACTGTCTGCGCCCTGCTTGGCTTGGCCTGGACACTGCTGGGTGAGTCTGACCCCCTCCCTCCCCCTCCCACAGTCCCCAGACCCCCCCCACAACCCTCCCCACAGGCAGTCCCCAGGCCCCCCCACAGCCGCCAGACCCGTCCCCCTCCCCCGCAGCATCCCCCAATATCCACCCACCCTGCCTGGGCATAAAACCATCACCCCCGTAGTCCCAGCCCATCTCCATCTCCCCCCCAGCTGCCCAACCCCACCCTCCAAGAACACAATCCGCCCCCCCCAGCCGATTTGCCCTTCGTTCCCCCCCCCCCACCAATCAACACCCCCCGCCCCGCCCCGCCGGCACTCCAGGGGAGCATTGCCCATTGAGTCCCATGGGATGCTGGGGAACCCTTCCAGGAGTGGGGGTAAGGTTGGGGGTCCCAGTGGGGTCCCGTCTCCTCGTCCACCATGCCACCCTGGGCTTTCCAACTCCCCTCCCCCCCGCAGCGCTTCCCTTTCTGCACCCGCTCTCTCTTCCCCTTTCCTAGGAGTCGCTCAGCAAAGAACAACGTGTGGGAGGGGGAGGGGAGAGGCCAGGACTCCTGGGTTCTCTCCCCTGCTCTGGGAGGAGAGCAGGGTCTAATGGTTGGAGCAGGCGTGTGTGGGGTGGGGCAGGGAGCCACAACTCCTGAGTTCCACTTATGCGTGGCCTTGGTCAAGTCCCTTACCCTTCTCCGTGCCTCAGTTTCCCCTGGCTGCAGTGGTGTTAATGGGATGGCCTAGATGGAGCTAGCACTGGAAGGGGGTTGGGGGGACAACCTCACTGGCAGCCTCTGTCTCAGGCTCCTACTTATGGGTCACCCCTCCCCCCACCGTCCTCTGTCTCCTTCCTCCTTCAGCCTCCAGCCGTCACAGGCATCAGAATACCCAGCCGCAGGACGCGAGCTTCCGGCTGCCTCTGCCCTGGCGCGCCCTGGTCACATCCATGCAATGGAACCCAGGAGTCCGGGCTCCCAGATCCCCCCCCACTCTAACCACTAGACCCCCCTCCCCTCCCAAAGCTGGTACAAGTAGGTCACTGGCACAGCGCCCTAGTGGCATGGTGGGCCCAGGCTGTTGAGCCTACGGGGGCCGGTGTTGGCGGGGGGAGGGAGCTGGGGTAGGGGGATCCTGCTGCTCCACCCTTCCCCTCCCAGTACAGGCACCCGCCCAGGCCCCCAGCGGAGAAACCAGAGGCGTGAAACTGACCACGGAAACACGTCACCTGCAGAGCTGTGGGGAGGGGCTGGGGGGGCCCCCAGAGCCACTGCTCAGATACCGCAGGGAGCTGAGATCAGAACCCGGCCCTGCCCCCACTGCAATCGGGGGTGACTCCGGATCGACCCCGGGGGAGCCGAGATCAGAACCCGGCCCTGCCCCCACTGCAATCGGGGGTGACTCCGGATCGACCCTGGGGAGCTGAGATCAGAACCCGGCCCTGCCCCCACTGCAATCGGGGGTGACTCCGAATCGACCCCAGGGGAGCCGAGATCAGAACCCGGCCCTGCCCCCACTGCAATCGGGGGTGACTCTGGATCGACCCCGGGGGAGCCGAGATCAGAACCCGGCCCTGCCCCCCCATCTGCAGCCGAGATCAGAACCCGGCCCTGCCCCCACTGCAATCGGGGGTGACTCCGGATTGACCCCGGGGAGCCGAGATCAGTCAGGATCGAGTCTCAGGTCCGAAGCGACTCGCCCAAGTTTACACAGTGAAGCTGCAGCCGTGTGGGTCCCAGGATAGTAGAGAGATGAGGCGGGGGAGGGAATATTTTTTACTGGCCCCACGTCTGCTGGGGGGCGGGAGAGACGCGCTGTCGAGCCACAGGCACCGCAGGGGAATAAGTGGCCGGGGCTCCGAAGCTTGGCTCTGCCCAGCAGAAGTTGGGCCCATAAAAGCTCTTTCCTCCCCGACCCCTCGCGCCAATTACCCAGGTTTACACAGTCGTTCAGGGGCAGATATGGGAAAGGGGCCCAGAGGTCCTGGCTCCCAGCCCCCTGCTCCTTTCTCCGCTAGACCCCACTCGGCTCCCAGAGCCAGGGAGAGAACCCAGGAGTCCTGGCTCTCAGCCCCTCCCTCCGCCCCGCTATAACCAGACTGAGGGGGCCTTTTCTTTCTTTTGCAGGTTCTGTTAATGCCCAGAGAGGTGAGGAGCTGCCCCAAAACCCATTCCTTCCCTGCCCTCCGCCCCCCACTGCCTCTCCTCCCCCACGCCTCTTCCCTGAACCCCCGTCCCCTCGCTGCCCCCCACCCCTTCTCTGCCCCCCCCCTCCATGCTCCCTTGCCTTCCCCATCTCTGCCCCCCCAGCCTCCCCACCCTGTTGGGCCTCTGCTCCCAAACTCTCTCCCCTCTCTGAAAACTCCTGGCGATGGTGGGAGGTCCCGGACGGTCGGAAAAAGGCAAATCTAGGGCCCGTCTTCCAAAAAGGGAAGGAGGAGGAACTGGGGAGTCTCAGACCCGTCAGCCTCACCTCAGCCCCCGGGAAAATCATGCAGCGGGTCCTCATGGGAGACCCTTGGAGGAGAGGAAGGTGATCGGGAGCAGCCGGCCTGGATTCTCCGAGGGCAAGTCATGCCTGACCAACCCGATCCTTCGCTGCTGAGCCGGCTGGATCTGTGCAAGTGGGGGACGTGATTTACCGTCACTTTAGCAAAGCTTCTGATACCGTCTCCCCCAGTATTTGTATCAGCCAGTTACAGACGTATGGGTTGGGTGTCTGGACGATAAGGTGGAGAGAGAGCTGGCTAGATCGTCGGGCTCAACGGTAGTGATCAACGGCTCCGTGTCTAGCTGGCAGCCGGTAGCAAGCGGAGTGCCCCAGGGGTCGGTGCCGGGGCCGGTTTTGTTCAACATCTTCATTGATGATCTGGAGGATGGGGTGATGCACCCTCAGCAAGTTCGCAGCTGACACTAAGCTGGGGGGAGTGGTAGACACGCTGGAAGGCAGGGATAGGATACAGAGCGACCTAGACAGATTGGAGGATTGGGCCAAAAGAAACCTGATGAGGTTCAACAAAGACAAGTGCAGAGTCCTGAACTTAGGATGGAAGGATCCCAGGCACAGCTACAGACTGGGGACCGACGAGCTAGGCAGCTGTTCTGCAGAAAAGGACCTGGGGGTAACAGTGGATAAGAAGCCGGATATGAGTCAGCAGTGTGTCCTGGTTGCCAAGAAGGCTAACGGCATATTGGGCTGCATTAGTAGGAGCATTGCCAGCAGATGGAGGGAAGTGGTTGTTCCCCTGTATTCGGCACTGGTGAGGCCACATCTGGAGTATTGTGTCCAGTTTTGGGGCCCCCACTGCAGGAAAGATGTGGACAAACTGGAGAGAGTCCAGCGGAGGGCAACAAAAATGCTGAGGGGGCTGGAGCACAGGACTTATGAGCAGAGGCTGAGGGAACTGGGCTTGTTTAGCCTGTAAAAGAGAAGAGTGGATTTGATAGCAGCCTTTAACTACCTGAAGGGGCGGGTGGGGAGGGGGGGGGGGTGGAGCTGGGCTGTTCTCGGTGCTGGCAGATGGCAGGACAAGGAGCAATGGTCTCAGGTTGCCGTGGGATAGCAGGAAAACCTTTTTCCCTGGGTGTGGGGGAAGCGCTGGGCTGGGTTCTCTACAGAGGTGGTGGAATCTCCATCCTTGGAGGTTTTTGAGCTCTGGCTTGACAAATCCCTGGCTGGGATGATTTAGCTGAGGTTAGTCCTGCTTTAAGCAGGGGGTCGGACTAGATACTTCCTGGGTCCCTTCCAACCCTGATCTTCTATGATTCTCACTGCCCTCCCCCCACGGCTGCGTTGCTCGATGCCCATGTCTCTCTCTCTCCCCCCCCCCCCGCCCAGATTGCACCGGCTGCCCCAACCTGAGCGGGGGGCTGATTGCGGGGCTGGTGCTGGGGGACCTTCTGTTGACCCTGCTCATCGCCGTGGCTGTCTACTTCCTGGCCAGCAAGATCCACCGCCAGCGGGGGGCGCTAAGCAGCGCACAGGGTATGAGGATGGGGGTACATGGGGGATGGAGGGGGGCAGCCAGGGGATGGGGCAGTGCAAGAATGGGGGGCAGCTAGGGGATAGGGTTGGGGGGGATGCCAGGGCTGGGAGGAGACTGGAGGTGTGAGTGGAGAGGGCTGGGGACTCCAGTGACAAGGGGGGGGGCCTCCCACAGAGAAGGGGCCACCTAGGTTGAGCGGGACTGCATGGGGGGCAGTGTCCCTGCTGCCCCCTGCTGGCGAGATGGGCCCTGCTCCCCCTGTGTCCATCTGTTCCTGGTCACCACCCTCACGCACAGACGGACGTTTATTACGTTTATTTCTCTCCTCCTCCCCAACCCTCCCAGGGAACGTCAAGAAGCCCCACATCCCAGAGCTGGAATCGCCGTACCAGGTGAGCAGGATCAGCTGTCTCTCAGGGACCCAGCCCCTCGCCCCTGCCGTGTATAATGCTGGGCCTGACCGATGTTGTCTCCGCCGTGTGTCAGAGCCCCTGCACTGACCAGAGTGCATGGAGATTCACCTTCAGCTACAGCCGCTGGCTAGCAGGGATCTCAGCTCCTGAGGGATACTAAGGATCCTTAGCACCATTACTTACCCTCCCAGACCCCACATGGGGAGGAGGGGGAAATCATTAGCCCCATTTGATATGATGGTGAAACTGAGGCACAGGTTGGGATGTGATTTGCCTTGAATCAGTGGTAGAGTGAGGGATAGAACCCAGGAGTCTGGGCTCCCATCCCCGCTGCTCTAACCACTAGACACCACTCCCCTCCCAGAGCTGGACTAGAACCCAGGAGTCCTGATTCCTAGTTCCCCCATGCTCTAACCACTAGTCCCCACTCCCCTGGTAGAGCTGGGATAGGACCCTGGAGTCCTGGCTTCCAGGAACCCTCTCTGACACTCTCTCTGCTTGTAGGAGCTGCAGGGCCAGAGATCAGATATTTACAGTGACCTGAAGAAGCCGGGAGCCAATTATTAATGCCCCATCTCCATCCCACGCCTGTTCTGCACCCAAGCAGCTGGTACCAGGGTGTCAAACCCATGCAGCCTTCACTGTTTATCTCCATGCCACCCGCTCTGAGCACTGTGCTGTGCAAACACGCAGCTGCCCAAATCTCCAGCACTGATGCCACCCTGGTCTCAGGAGTGAGATTATCCGCAGGTCTTCAGCGATGAATTTCCACGCTGCTGTCTTCACTTACTCTCCAGTTCAACTGCCCTGCTTGACTCTGGCTGAGTGGGTTACAAAGACCCTGACCCTGGTTGTGGTTGTGCGATCTTAACAAAGTTGTTTGACTGGGAATTTCTTTCCTTGCTATTTTTCTGATTGACATTATTGGTACAATCTCAGATTTAACAAAGTCTTTTTGCAGGGAATTTCCTCAGCTGTATTTCCTTCACTGAAGTGATTGGTACAATATCAGTGTTAACAACGTTTTTTACTTAGAAACTTCCTTAGTTGCCCTAAAAGTTTTCTTTAAAGTTACTGGGACAATTTCAATGTTAACATTTTTTGGTTGGAAATTTCCTTAGTTGCTATTTTTTCTGGTGTTACTGGGGATTGTTAACAACGTTTTTTTGACTGGAAATTTCCAAAGTTGCTTTTTCTTTTATTGAAATTCTTTGTCCTGTTTCTATTTTAAGAACATTTTTAGTTAAGGAATTATCATCATTTTTCTCTTGTTCATTCCTGTTCCCGGTCCTCGGTCAGTGTGAAAGTTTTTTTGATTGGGAGGCTTTTTTGGTTGCAGTTTTTTTCTGGTTAAAGTTATTGGTACAATTTCCACGTTAACGAAATTTTTCAGCTGGGAATGTCCCAAATTCTTGTTGTTGAAGTGCTTGGTACCGTTTCGAGTTTAATAAAGCTTCTTTGCTGAGCGTTTCCTCAGAGGCAGATGCGTCTCTGCATCAGGTGAGCCATCCCCGCGGGGGCGTTATGTGTGGCTGTTACCCCACTGCCTCGCCCCAAGGGTGGCTGCATCTCAGATAAGATAAGATCACTAAAGTGCTGGTGCCCCCTAGAAGACAAAGGCCCTGTGCCCCATTCCCTGCACCCCTGAGCCAGCCAGTTGCCCCCTAGAGGGGCACTGAGCTGCAGGGAACAGGGTGCAGGCTCAGGTTGCAGGCTCAGGGTGCAGTCACACTAAAAAACCACCAGAGTCAAAATAATCAGTCCTCACTTGTTTTAATGGAAAGATGAAGAGAAGCAGAGAGGCGGCTTTTAGTCCCAAATTCTTTGACGCTTAGGTGCACTGAGGGGGGGGGGTCTGCTGTGGGATCTCTTCTATTTCCCCCCCCATCCCCAGGGGTGGCAGGGCAGCACCCCAAAAGTTGGCCCTCCCTCAGCATTAGCCCAGGGCCTCGCCGGCTCCCTTCCATTGCCCCCCAATGGGGGCAGGCTGGCCCCCTCCCCGCTTTCCAGATCCGAGGTGTCCCGCTGACAGTCGGGGCGTTTCCCCCACCAATCCAGCCCTGCTCAGAACGGAGCCACGGTGGGGCTGAATTCTGCACCTCCAGAGCTGGTCCCAGAGAACCCTGCTTACAGGACTCAGCCCCCCCCAAACTACAACCCCCCCCCAAAAAAAGGGGAATGTGAGCCCAAATCTATTGCCTTTACATTCTCCCCCAAATGGGGGAAAGACCCTGGGATTGGCCATGAAGCTGGGAACCCCTGGTCACCCCCAAACTGGGGCTGGTGGGGTGTGATTCTGTCACCAAGCAGCAGGGGGCGCTAGGTGACCCAAGATCCCACCTGACTGCACCCCAAATTCCTGCCCACGTCAGCCCTCCAAGCCGGCGCCCCCTAGAGGGGAAAGGCCCCGTGTCCCATGTGTGGGGGCGAGGAAATGCTAATATCTGCCGAGAATGTCTGTGTGTGTCCCGTCCCCCCCCCCCACTTAGGATGGTGGCAGCGGTGAGATCAGCTGGGTGCTGGGGCGGTGGGGCGGGGGGGGTCAGTTGACTCTTCCAGGCATGTTCATATAAACCTTCTGGTCTTCTACAGAGAGAGACAAGCAAAGAGCATCCTTTAGCAACCAGCCAGTCTGATGTGTGGGGGGGGAGGTCCAATCCTGGCAGGGGGAGGGGGCGGCGTGAGGCGAGGCAGTGTGGGGCACACAGGTCCCGTCAGTGGGTGGTGTGGGCATGGGGATCCCGGCAACAGGAGAGGGGGTGGCGGTATCTCAACAGAGAGGGGGGATCCTGGCCGGGGGGAAGGGGCGGCGTGGGGGGGGCTGCAGGCCAGGGGGATCCCAGCAATGGAGGAGGGGGTAGTGTGGGGGTGGCAGACTGGGGGGGGGGGAATCCTGGCAGCGGGGCAGGGGGCTGCAGGCCGGGGAGGATCCCAGCAGCAGGAGAGGGGTCGGGGGGGGGGGCACTCACCGCCGTTCCCCGGGGGTTTGCTGCAGCGCTTGGTGCAGTGGTAGACGCCGATGATGAGCAGCAGGGTGAAGGCGAGGTCCCCGGCCACCATGCCCACGATGACGGGCGTCCCGATCTGGTAGCAATCCCCGCACGGCCCTGCAAGGGAACGGCCGTGAGCCCCCAAAGCCGGCCTGGCTCCAGGGGCGCCAGGCAGCGGGGCTCAGCGAGGGGGGGGGGGGTGAATGGGGGTGTTTGCTGCCCCCTGCTGGGGGGGCGGAGCCCTGCGCCGTGTGGGTGTAGGGGGGCAGCTCCCCTCCCCCCGCGGTCCCACTCTCCCTGGCTCAGCTGGGACCGGCCCCCCCCCAACTCACCCTGTCCCTGGGCCGAGGCGGCGTCCGCTGCGGAGAGAAAGGAAACGGGGGTGAGTCCAGTTCCAGCCCCCTTCGACTGGCGTCCTGCCCCACGCCCCCCACACCCTGCTCCTCCTCGGCCCCTTCCCCCGCACAGCCCTCGCCCCTCACACCTGCCCCCTCGCCCCCTCCCCCGCACAGCCCTCCCCCCTCACACCCTGCCCCTCCTCGCCCCCTCCCTCACACAGCCCCCCCACCCCCGCACCCTGACCCTCCTTGCCCCCTCCCCCACACAATCTCCCACCCCCTCACACCCTACCCCTCCCCCACACATCTCCCACCCCTGCACCCTGACCCTCCTCGCCCCCTCCCCCGCACAGCCCCCCACCCTCGCACCCTGACCCCCCTCACTCCCTCCCGTTGTGCGGGCCCTCCCCCCCCCTCACACCTGAACTCCCTCTGTCCCCTCCCCCCTCATGGCCCCGTGTCCCGGCTGCTCTCCCAGCCCTGGGCTCCCCTTTCCCCAGCTCTGGCCTACAGCCCCCCCCGGTGCCCAGCTTCCTTGCCCCGCTGGGGGGGGGAGGCTCTGGCTGTGAGGAATATATGGGGGTGGGGAATGACCAGTCTGGAGGGGGAAGAGCCAGGTGCGTGCACGAACCCCCTAGGCAGCGTCTCCTGCGGCTCAGCTGCCAGGAGGAAGCGAAAGTGACGTTTGCGACACTTCCCCGGCCGGGGGATTGCGCAGGGGCTGGGGCAGTGCCAGGAGCCGGCCCGAACCGTCTTCCCTGGGGAGATCGGCCCAGCCCCCCACCCTGCCCCCCTGCTGTCGGGGCCAGCTCCTGTCCCCCACCTCCTCCCTCAGGTCACCTCCCTGTGATGCCGGCCCAGCTTCCCCACGGCGCCCCCACGCTCTCACTTAGTACAAGGGGATTGTCCCCAAATCCTGGGAGCCAGGACTCCTGGGTTCTGCCCCGGGGGTGGGAGGAGAGCGGGGTCTAATGGTTACGGTGGGGGCTGGGAGCCAGGACTCCTGGGTTTTTCTGTCCCTGGCTCTGGGAGGGGAGCGGGGTCTAGTGGTTACAGCAGGGGCGGCTGGGAGCCAGGACTCCTGGGTTCTATCCCCGGAGGTGGGAGGAGAGCGGGGTCTAATGGTTACGGTGGGGGCTGGGAGCCAGGACTCCTGGGTTCTCTCCCCAGTCACCAGCTGGACACTCACCGATGAGGAGGCAGAGGAAGGCCAGGGCAGGGCCCCCCATGGTGAGCGAGTCCCCGGGCAGGCCTAGGGGCAGCGCAGCCCGCGCTCCGCCACTCTCTCCCCTCCAGCAGCTGACGGGGCGATTGTTACATAATCGGGATGTTCCCCCTGGGGCCCTGCACTCGCCACAGACACCCACATCCGGGGCTGCGAGCGCGGCACGGGCAGGGCCCATGGGACATAGACACAGGATGTGTGGGAGGGGAGAGCACAGGGTGAGTCATGTTTGCCAGCCTGAGCCAGGGGCTGCTGTCACCCCCCCCCCCCATCCCTCCTGCTCTAACCACTAGACCCCACTCCCCTCCCAGAGCCAGGGAGAGAAGCCAGGAGCTCTGACTCCCAGCCCCTCTGCTCTAACCATTAGACCCCACTCTGGGAAGGCTCTGGGGGTTGGCTACTTACACCAGACGTCCAGCACGATGGCCTTGGCACGGGCGGTGCCCACGGCGTTCTGAGCCTCACAGAGGTACCAGCCCGAATCGGCCGACGCCACGGCCGGCAGGTGCAGCGTCAGGGAGCCCTCGCCCTGCAGCTCCTCGTCCTTGTACCAGGCGAACTGGAGGGCCTGGGGCTGGGCCCCGGCCACGGAGCATTTCAGGGTCACGGCGTCGCCCTCCTTGAGGGACCCCATCGGCTGCCGCACCACGGAGACGCCCTTGGGCCCATCTGCAGAGAGACACACAGCGCCCTGACCGCCCGGTGGAGCCACGGCTGATCGACCAGCTGGGATCTGGCCCCAGAGACCTGCCCCATTGCTCGGCCGGCCTTGACATTCGCTGGGACCCTTCGCCCGCCCGCCCCAGCCATGTCTTGGCCCTGATCAGAAGCTCCCTGCCCCTCCAACCCTTCATCTGCCCTGTGGATGGTTACCGCCCCTTTGCCCTTAGCTGCATGGTGCCCTCTCACGCTCCCCTGTCTCCTCCCCGGCATTACACCCACAGACCCACCTCATCTCTCACCTAACGGCTGCCAATCCCCGCAGCAAGAAACGCCCCCCTGCCCTCCTGCGGACACAACCGAGGCCACGCAGCGCTGCCGTGAGACACGCCGACCCTCAACGCACGCGTGCGCCCCTTTTCTCTGATCCCACACCCGGGGGCGCGGAGAGTGGCTCACAGACACCCCCAGAGGGGCAGGGCCCCCCCCCAGATCACCCCAGGCCCCAAACACAGCTGACTAACCCACCCAGGGGTTGGCTGAAACATCGGGACACTTCTTTGTTCTGGGTGGGGGAGGATATAGTTGCGCATACAAGACAAAGCCGGGATCGTCCTGATATTATCGGGACGGCTGGTTACCGTACCATCCAGGGGCAAAGTTAAGGCTGCCTGGGTGTAATCTACATAGAGAGGGGAGGGCACTCAATCCACTCGCCAATTCCACTCTCTGACTCAAACTTTTTATTTACACAAGCCACGAATTTCTATCCTTGCCAGAGACTTCAGCCAGATTTTCGATGGCCCCCTTCTCAATATGACAGAGGACAGTTATAATAGGAGTCGCTTTCCTTAGAAATCCCCGACTGGCTTTGACCGTAAGACAGCTACACACGCACACCACAAGTAGTTTCAAATTGCCTTTGGCTAAATAACACACCGGTGAGCAACGGCAACAGCTCAGCAGTCTCCATGCACCGGGGCCAGCCTGACAGCACTAATGGAGGTCCGTTATTTTCCTTTCACACGAAGAATAAGCCCTACAATATATCAATTTCTATTGCCTTCCAAAATACACACAAGGATTGGGACTTCGGCCAGTCGGAGATCTGCTTTCACGGAGGCTCACCCCGGGTGTTATGTTGATAATTAAATACAACGTTATTCATGCCCCGTAACCGATTGTGCAACTGAGTACATAGATGTTGCCAAATCAAAACAACTAGGTGAAGCTAAAAGCTTTGGTTCGCTGATGTAAATATGCCTCCTGAAGTCACTGGGCATCCTGCCTACAATCCCCTGCCAGCCGGGATCCCACCGACCTCTGCAAAACGACATGAAACTGCGTTGAAATCCAGCTTGCAGATTCAGTCGGGGTCCCTCGGCGACTCCGGCGTCAGTGCTGGATCGGTTTGGGGCACAAACCGGCTGGCTGTTTCGTGCCCCCCGGTAGCATGCACTGCTGAGTGCAAGGATGTGGGGGCATGCAGGGACGCCTGCCCCGGATGCCAATGTCCGTGCCTGCTTTCCAACGGCTACACAGCACGGTCGACAATTTCCAGCGCTCCCCCAAGGGCGCTGAGAGAGCAACCGCTTATTCAGGCCGCCACACTCCCAAGTTTGTCTGGGGACGTTTCTCTCTCACTGCAGAGTGAGCAGAAACAGCTGCGGTTGCCCCAGCGATCAGGTTTCTGGCTGAGCCCCAGAAAATAAGCTAAAGAAAAGAGGGGGATGCAGGTGTTGGCCTTTATGCTACATTTCCAGGGGTTGAATTTGGCTGAAGATTCGCTGACACTCACGCTGGATTCTCCCTCCCTGAGAATTTTTCAAGCTAGAGTGGGTGTTTTTCTAAAAGATCTGCTCGGAGAGTTATTTTTTGGGGGGTGGCGTCTCTGGCCTGTCAAAGTCAGAGTAGATGAGCTATCAGTTAATGAAAGGGCATGAGACATCACCAGGCAACGTTAGCCCTGTCTTGTTTCGGTTTTTGTCAGTGGCTAAAAGCACCCCTCCTGATTGCAGCTGGTGAAAAGAGCACGCCGGGAAAATGGGAATAACCCCAGCTTGTTTTTGATGGGTTTAAATTTTAAAGGGTATTTTAAATGGCTTCCGTCCCGACGGACAGCAGCAGTTGGGTTTAATGTTTTCAAGCTAAAAGACTACAAAGAACATGAAAACGCTCCCTCTCTCTCAATTAAAATCGTTTGAAATCGAAATAAAAAGATGGGAACTGGGCAGGTGAATCAATAAACCTTTCACTGCACTTCTGTAATCGGCCGTCGCTCCATTGGAGTCAACGGGGCCAGATCCAAGCTGGGCTCAATCCACTCGATAATAAAGCAGAAAAAGTGTTTTAAAAAGTCACTTTCCCACTGGCATATGTGAAAAAGTTTCTTAAAATAACAATAAAAACAGGCTAAATCATACAACGAAAGCACAATTTCTATCGCTTTTTCACCCCTACTGTTCTGTTAGAAAATGAAAGGAGACAAAAAGGTTTTAAAAGTCACTTTTCTCACTAGGCGAGCGTGATTTTGTTTTAAAGGCTAACTCATGAGAGACAAAGAACATTTTGTGAATGGGAGGAAACTGAATTATTTTTTGCTCTTCGAAAAGCAACAATGGAATAGAAGTTTCGAGACGGAAGAACAAAATGATTTTGTTCTCAATGTTTTGCAGCAACAAATACAAAGAAAACGTTGTCTGAGAGGACAAGAAGTTATTACTTACAGAGCACGTTCACAGGGACAGGTGAAGACTGCGTATAGCTGACCGCATTCTCAGCCTCACACCTGTAGGTACCGGACCGCTCATCTGTAGCAGGGAAGGTCAGGAAGCTCTCTAGGGTCTCCTGATACTGTCTGTCATCCTTGTACCACGTATACTTGGTCACCGGTGGGTTACTGCTGCCCACGGAGCAGTTCAGCATCACAGTGTCGCCTTCCAGGATGCGCTGGGGGTTTTTGAGGGTGAGTCTTACCTCCTTCGGGCCATCTGGAAAAGAACCGAGGTTGGGGTGTATCTCGGTGTTTGGGGGTGGGGCAGTTATAGGTAGGGAAATAAAAAGGAGGGAGATGCCCTGAATGTAGCCGGCGCCTGCTTGAATCTGCAGAGAGCCTGAGCCTCTTGCTGGGAGAGGATGGAGCTGCCCTGAGTGTGACCAGCGCAGTGACGCTGCCTGAGTCTGCCGACAGCCTGAGCCCATCGCTCTGAGGGGGCGGAACCATCTCAATGGGGTGTTAACTCCCAGGTCTGCTGCGCTGAGGCCCAGTGCCCCAGCTGGGGGCTCTATGAGGCAGGAGGGGAGAGCGCCCCACCTGTGCACGGACACACTGGGTGCTGGGGTACATGCTGGGATCCCACCGCTCACACCAATGCTTCTGTGGAGAGAAAGAAGGAGGCCCCAGGGGAGGCTCCTGCCCCTCTGGGATTCGGTGGGGCTCTGCCATGCCAAACTGGGCTGCAGATTCTGAATCACCTCTGCGTACAATATCCCACCCAGCTGCGGCGCCCCCTGCTGGTCCCTGGCTACTCACACTGCACGTCAACCGTAACGGCCGGCGATTTTGATGCCCCGATTCTATTCCGAGGCTCGCAGTGGTAGGAACCGGACTGGTCAGGACGGATCTTGTCGAAGCGCAGCTCCTCCTGGGTTTGGGCCGGGACACGCTGGCCATTTCTGTACCACGTGTAGCTACTGTTACCGACAGACGGGTGAGCCCTGCAGGAACAACTGAGCACAACCGTGGTCCCCTCCTGGATCCAAGAGCTGGTCACCAGCTCAACATAAGCGTCCTTAGGGGCATCTGGGGAATCAAAAGACTCTGATTGAAGTAGATCTGGACTATTCCATGGGAGACTCTAAGTGACTTGACCAAGGTCACCCCAAGAGTCCAGTAGCAGAGAATGAACTGAACTTAGTTCTCCAGTGAACACCTGACGCACAGGGCAATCTTTTCTCTAGAGGTAGGGTGGGGAAACTGAGGCAGTGTCAATACACAGCCATGCCTGATTTTGGGAAATGGCCATTATTTCACTTAGGAAATTTTGGAGGGTTACATTTGAAATTGTCGCATTTTCAATGAAAACGCCGCTGGCATTTCCTGCAAAAAAAAAAAATCATTTTCTGGGCACAGGAAAAGTTCAAAACCCTGAATATATTTTGCAGATTTTTATCAAAAAAACCCAGCACACCCTCTGACTAGATTTTCAAAGAGTCACCCCCCCCCCCCTCCCGACTACCCCACAAAACCAAACCGAACTGAAACAATTATCCAGTGAAACGAATTATCTGTCTCTGGCAAAACTTCCACAAGCTGGGAGGAAGAGGTGCTTTTTGGTTTCGTTGGGGTTTTTTTTTGTTTTTTTTTTAGCAAAATCTGGGACATTTCAACCCAAAAAAGTATGTTCCTTTTGCTCCAAATGTTGTGTTCTGTCACGTGCAATGGATGACGCATGACAGCTGGACGTATGCACTTGGGTGCAAGACGCTCTCTGGCTCTCCCGATGGGTGACGTGTTGAAAAACATGGCAACTGTTTGAAACAGCCAAGCTGCTTCCGCTTCAAAATGGGCCAGTTATGGGGAGGAAACGTCACGCTTTTAAAATGACAAAATTTTCCGTTTTTCTCCTTTTCACCCCTGAGAGCAATAAAATAAATACATTGTTCTAGAGTTGGAGGTTTACCCCCTCCCCCCAAACTGTGTGTGAGGCTCCCTGGGTCCCTGCTGCCCTCTCCTGGAGGGACTGAGCCCTGCTTTGTATGTGCACATGCCACTGTCTCCTGCTGGAGGGAATGTGTCAGAACTGCCTGTGTGTGTGTGAAAGATGATGCACATTGCCCTCTGATGGCTGGAACCAGAACCTCCTTGCTGTGTGTCATAGGCCCAGTACTGCTAAGAGCTCATGGAGATTCTCATTCAACATCAGGGACTTTTCTGATGCTGGAAGCTCCGGTTTTTTCACCTCCTCTGAAGACTCCATCACAAGTGTCAGGGGGCACATAATAACACCCCCCTGAAACATGGAGCCTCCCTCCTTGTCGACAGTCACGCTGGATTCTCCCTGGCTGGGAATTTTCCAAGCTAGAATTAAAGTTTTTCTAAAAGATCTGCTCAAAGAGTTCTTTTTTGGGGGTGGTGTCTGTGGCCTGTCTCATATAGATCAGAGTAGATGAGCTATCAACTAATGAAAGGACATGAGACAACGTTAGCTCTGTCTTTTTTTGGTTTTTGTCAGTGGCTAGGATTTTAAAGGCACCCCCCCCTTCTGATGGCAGCTGGTAAAAAGAGCTAGCCAGGAAAATGGAAATAACTCAGACTTGTTTTTTATGGGTTTAAATTTTAAAGGGCATTTTAAATGGTTTCCGTCCCGACAGCAGCAGATGGGTTTAATGTTTTCAAGCTAAAAGACTACAAAGAACATGAAAACTCTCTCTCTCTCAATTAAAATAATTTGAAATCGAAATAAAAAGATGGGAACTGGGCAGGTGAATCAATAAACCCTTCACGGCACTTCTGTAATCGGCCGTCGCTCCACTGGAGTCAATGGGGCTTTCTTAAAATAATAATACAAACAGGCTAAATAATACAACAAAAGCATGATTTGTATCACTTTCCCACCCCTACTTTGCTGTTTGAAAATGAAAGGAGAAAAAAAAAAGGTTTTAAAAGTCACTTTTCTCATTAGGTAAGCATAATGTATTGTTTTAAGGCTAAATCGTGAAAGACAAAGATCATTTTTCTAATGGGAGAAAACTGATTTTTTTTTGCCCTTCGAGAAGCAACAATGGAATAAAAATTTCAAGATGGAAAAACAAAATTATTTTTTTCTCAAAATTTTACAGTGGAAAATTAAACGAAAACGTTGTCTGAGAGGACAAGTAGTTATTACTTACAGAGCACGTTCACAGAGACAGGTGAAGACTGCATATAGCTGACCGCATTCTCAGCCTCACAGCTGTAGGTACCGGACCGCTCATCTGTAGCAGGGAAGGTCAGGATGCTCTCCGTGGTCTCCTGATCATGGCCGTCATCCTTGTACCACGTATACTTGGTCACCGGGGGGTTACTGCTGCCCACGGAGCAGTTCAGCGTCACAGAATCGCCTTCCAGGATGTGCTGGGGGTTTTTGAGGGTGAGTCTTACCTCCTTCGGGCCATCTGGAAAAGAACCGAGGTCGGGGTGTGTTTCAGTGATCGCGGGTGGGGGGTATTAACCAGGAAATTAAAAGGAGGGAGATGCCCTGAATGTAGCCAGCACCTGCTTGAGTCTGCAGAGAGCCTGAGCCTCTTACTGGGAGAGGAGGGAACTGCCCTGAATGTGATCAGCACAATGACGCTGCCTGAGTCTGCCAAGAGCCTGAGCCCATCGCTCTGAGAGGGCGGAACCATCCCAATGGGGTGTTAACTCCCAGGTCTGCTGCGCTGAGGCCCAGTGCCCCAGCTGGGGGCTCTATGAGGCAGGAGGGGAGAGCGCCCCACCTGTGCACGGACACCCTGGGTGCTGGGGTACATGCTGGGATCCCACCGCTCACACCGATGCCTCTGTAGAGAGAAAGAAGGAGGCCCTGGGGAAGGCTATAGATCTTGCCCCTCTGGGATTCGGCTGGGGGGGGAGGCTCTGCATGCCAAACTGGGCTGCAGATCCTGGATCACCTCTGCGTACAATATCCCACCCAGCTGCGGCGCCCCCTGCTGGTCCCTGGCCACTCACACTGCACGTCAACCGTAACTGCTGGTGATTTTGATGCCCCGACGCTGTTCTGAGGCTCGCACTGGTAGGAACCGAACTGGTCGGGATGGATCTTGTCAAAGCGCAGCTCCTCCTGGGTTTGGGCCGGGACGCGCTGGTCATTTCTGTACCACGTGTAGTTGCTGACAGCCGGGTGAGCCCTGCAGGAGCAACTGAGCACAACCGTGGTCCCCTCCTCGATCTGCGAGCCTGTCACCAGCTCAACGCGAGCGTCCTTTGGGGCGTCTGGGGAATAAGAAAGCCCTGATTTAAGTGGGTCTGGACTATTTTGTGGGAAACCCTAAGTGACTTGACCAAGGTCACCCTGAGAGTCCAGTGGCAGAGAAAGACATAACGTAGCTCTCCAGTGAACACCAGACACATGGGGTAATCCTTTCCCTAGAGGTAGGGTGGGGAAACTGAGGCTGTGTCCTTTTTTGGGCTCAGAAAAAGTTCAAAACCCTGAATATATTTTGCGGATTTTTGTCCAAAGTAACCCCCACCCTAAAAATAGGTTGGATGTTCAAAGGGTCACCCCACCCCTCCGGCCACCCCACAAAACCAAACCAACCCAAACTAAAACAGTTGTCCACTGAAAGGAATTATCTGTCTCTGGCAAAACTTCCACAAGCTCGGGGAGGGGAAGTACTTTTTGGTTTGTTGGTGGTTTTTTTAGCAAAATCTAGGACATTTCAACCCAAAAGTGAACGTTCTTTGGCTCCAAATGTTGTGTTCTGTCACGTGCAATGGATGACGCGTGACAGCTGTACGTATGCACATGGGTGCAAGACGCTCTCTGGCTCTCCCGGTGGGTGAAGTGTTGAAAAACATGACAACTGTTTGAAACAGCTGAGTTGCTTCCGCTGCTTCAAAAGGCGCCAGTTAAGGGGAGGAAATGTCACATTCATAAATGACAAATTTTCCATTTTTCTCCCGTTTACCACTGAGAGCAATAAAATACATACATTGTTCTAGAGTTGGCGGTTCCCCCACTCCCAAACCCTGTGTGTGTGTCCTTGTGTTGGAGGGGTTGAGTCCTACTTTGTGTGTACGCATGTCATTGTCTCCTGATGGAGGGAATGTGTCAGAACTGCCTCTGTGTGTGTGAGACTATTCACATTGCCCTCTGATGGCTGGAACCAGAACTGCCTCGCTGTGTGTCATAGGCCCAGTACTGCTAAGAGCTCATGGAGATTCTCCTTGAACTTCAGTGACTTTTCTGATGCCGCAAGTCCTGCTTATTTCACCTTCTCTGAAGACTCCATCACAAGTTTCTGGGGGAGCATAACAACACCGCCCCGAAAGACAGAGCCTCCCTCCTTGCACTCAGCAGAGCTATCTAGTCTCGGGCAGTTCCACGGACCCTGCCTTCCCGTCTGGCCCCAGCCCACACACTCACACTGGACGTCTATCCGCAGCACTTGGGAAGAGACGTTGCCTATTTCATTGCTGGCTTTGCAGTGATAGGAGCCAGAATGCTTGTGCTCCTTGGCTTCAAACTCCAGCGTCGGCCCCGTGTGCAGCCACTCTCCGTCCTTATAGAACTGGTACTCGGAGACAGGGGGGTTGCTGCCCTGGGTCACGCAGGCCAGCACGAGTCTGCCCCCTTCTTGGATGGTCTGGTTGGACGTCATGTTCAACTGGATGTTCCTAGGGGCAACTGGAGCAAACAACACACGTGTGAACAGCTGAGATACGGACCCTGTCTGGACCTGGGACTTTCCCCTGTAGGGGGGTGCTGGCTCCCATCCAGCCCCAGGGCCGGGGACCAGCTGGTTCAGGGGGAGGGAGAATGGGACTTGGGGCCTTTCCCCTCTAGGGGGCGCTGTCTTTGACCCTCATGTCCATCCCTTAACCAGTGGGATGTCCCCACTCTTCCTTCAAAGTACCATGAGCGTCCTTCCCAATGGCCAATCTGCTTCTTCCACCAGGACCCCAGCCCATCGCCCTGGCGCCCCCCAGTGGTTTATGGGTCAGCATTGGTGTTACTGCTGGATCCTGAGCTGGTGGGGCGGATGCTGTCAGACCCAGAGCCTCCTGGTTCAAATCCCCCCACTCACATTTCACGTCCAGCACCACGCTGCTCTCAGAGCGCTGGGTCTCATCCGGGGTGCTGAGCCGGCAGGTTAAATTGGCTCCATGGTCCCGCCAGGTGGGTGTGAAAGTCAGCGTGTTCTTGGTCATTCCACTCTCGTAAGTGCTATTCGTGGAGGGCTCAGGGGTCCCATGCTCCAAACCCCCCCAGGTGAGGGTTACGGGGTGGTCAGGGCAGTGATAGGCAACAGAGCAAACCACCTGGGCTGGGGTCGATTCCCTGAACTCACTGGGTGCTTGGATCTGAGGCGCTGGAGGCGAATCTGTGTCAGGGGGACGAAGGGGAAAGTTGTTAAGGAAAATACCTGATTATTAGGTGCAATATGGTCGAGTCAATGCCCCAGCTGAGATCAGAGCCCCGCTGCCCAGACACACATTGGGAGATGGTTCCTGCCCCACAGAACCCACAGTGGAAATAGACAAAAATTATTCTCCCTACTTTTCAGCTGGGGGAAACTGAGGCACAAAGTGCTGAAACGACTTTCCCCGGGGGGCACATGGGGCAAAAGGAAAAGGTGAAAGAACAAGACCCAGCCCCCAACATCCTTCCTACTTCTGGCAGGTGGGGACGCAGCTCCCGTCGCTCGACTGGCCGAGAGCTGTGCTGTGCAGGGGAAGAGAGGGCATCCAGGCCCGGCTTCAGCAAGAGTCGGTACCTAATTAAATGGAGGGGGCTGGGGTGGGGAAAATAGGAGCAGCCAGCCTGGGTGTCAACACAGGCCCATCGAGCTGCGTCCCCAGGAATCGCTACTAACCGAGTGGGGTCTAACGCTTAGAGCGGGGCTGGGAGCCAGGCCCCTGGGTTCTCGCCCCAGCTCAGGGCAGATGACTGGAGCCCCACACGCTAAAGCAGGGGCAGGCTATGAGTCTTCAGTCTGTTCTACAAGGAAACCCAGGAGTCGCCCTGCCAGCTCTGACCCCTCACGTTCACACTGATCTCAGTCATCCACTTCTGCTTTTGGATAAATGTGAAGTAACAAAGCCCAGTCCCCAACATCCTTCCTCGCGCTGCACTCGGGGTGAAAAGGGAGTGGAAAAATGAAATTCTAAACTTCAAAATTTGGGGATAAAATATTTCAGGACGAATTTGGAAAAACACCATAAAATGGAAACAACTTTGAAATTTTCCACCCAGACGGTTGTTCTCCTTTTCTAGAGGTGCTGCTGAGCAGCATGGGGGATAACAACCTTCTACTTCCACTCCTTCACGGCCCATGTCCCTCAGCTCGTGTGGCAGAGCCCCTGTGCTGTGGCGACAGAGGGGCAGTTCAAGGCTTGCTGCTGTGAGAGTCGTTATCTGATTAATGCAGGGGGCCAGGGTGGAGGAAAATAGGATCTGCCAGCCTGGATGTCATCACAGGCGCAACAAGCTGCATCGCCTTGACGGCTGCTACCAGAGTGAGGTTTAGTGGCTAGAGTTGGGGGAACTGGGACCCAGGACTCTGGAGTTTTCTCCCCGGCTCTCGGGGGGAGTGGGGTCTAGTGGTTAGAGCAGGGGTGTCTATGAGTCGTCAATCTGTTCTTACATTGAAGCCCAGGACTCGCCCTCCCAGCTCTTACCTGCTACGTTCACACTGATCTCAGTTATCCACTTGAGCGCCTCCTTCTGCTTTTGGCCAGAGGCCTTCAGCCTCAGCCCGTAGGAGCCGCTCTCGCTGGCCTGGAGGTCAGACACCTGCAGGCTGCAATCTCTCTGCAGGTCCCCCAGGAAGCTCACGCGCCCGTGGAAGGCCGGGCTGTTGGCGGCGTTGTGTTCATACAGGACGGTGCCACTGAAATCTTTCTTCTCAGCATCATACGCAGGGTTCAGGTACCAGACCAGGGAGTCGATGGTAGGTTTGGACGAACTTCTGGTAGACAGGAGGCAGGGTTTGTAGCGGCACGGGATGGACAGACAGGCCCCCCTCCAAGCGATCAGGGACTCGGGGACCTCGACGGGCGTTTTGCACTGACTCAGGACGCCTGGAAGGTGGAAGCAGAGAGTGGCAGAGGTGGCAGCGAGGGGCAGTGCCAAACTGGGACTTTGATCGGGGTTTGATTCCCAGCACAAAACACCCTGTTCAACTCATGGCGTGGCTCTGGGCCTCAGTTTCCCCATCTGTACAATGGGGAGAACCCAGGATTCCTGGCTACCAACTGCATCTGCTCTAACCACTAAACTCCACTCCCAGAGCCGGGGATAGAACCCAGGATTCCTGGCTCCCAGCTCCCCCCCATATCACTAGATCCCATTGATTTGCTGCAAGTGGAGTAAATCTCATAGAGGAAAACCTCCCTCTGAGCTTGTGACCCACCAAGCGGGTTCCCCCCACCCCCAGGGCTCTGTGGGTCTGAAGCAGCCAGACTCTCAGGCCAAGGCAAAGGGCCTTACCTGGGAGGAACAGCAGCCAGACGAGACGCCTCATGGTGACCCCTGGGCAGCCGCGGCTCTGGGGGAGCAGAGGAAAGAGTGAAGGGCTGATCAGCTCCTGCAGTGACTCAGAGCAACATAAACCACACAGAGCGGAGAGAGATCAGCTAGAGGGGAACCGCAGAGGACCCAGCTACCTGCTCTAACCACTAGACCCCACTCCCCTCCTGGGGATGGAACCCAGGAGTCCTGGCTCTCAGTCCCCCACGCTCTAACTCACTAGACCCCACTCCGCTCCCAGGGCTGGGGATGGAACCCAGGTGTCCTGGCTCCCAGCCCCCCTGCTCTCACTCACTAGATTACCCCGCCAAAAGGCAAGTGAAGGAGCTGCCTGATGGGTTTGTCACGCATGGTGTGGTGCAAAGGGCGTCACATTTACATAGGGGATGGCAGCTAAACACAGGGGAATCTTTACAAGTCCCGCTGGGCAGGGTTCTGTTATTACAGTTCTTGGTACAACCCCCTTGGGAGCTAAAACCGGATGCCTCTAGTCGGTTGGTGTGTGGGGGCTGGGAGCCAGGATGCCTGGGTTCTAGCCCTGGCTTTGGGAGGGGAGTGGGGTCGAATGGTTAGAGCAGCAGACGCACTCAGAACGCTAAGCCCATTTGCATCACCAACTGTATGTATCAGCTTCTCTGATTCACCTCCCTTCGGTGCCTCAGTTTCCCCAGCTACGCCGTGGGAATCCAGACGCACACCTGCTGGTGTCAGGCCGTGTGCATCACTGCAGGCTGGGCACGGCGCAGTCCAGAGTCAAAGGCCCCGGCTGCTCTTCACGTTTGCTCCCCCCGTTTGGAGGACGGGGGACAAAGTGCACTGAGAACGCCCCTCCCCTGCTGCGGAGTAGCGCAGAGCATCCGAGCAGCTGTTTCCCCCCGTCACGGGGGGCTGGCTGGGCCTCGGCCCAGGTGTTTCTGTCACAGAGATGCTGCCACTTCCTCTGGGTGCTGAGCAAACCACGCTTAGGGGAGGACATGGGAGAGCAGCCTCAAGGTGTGTGAGAACCGGGGCCAGTATAGAATCATAGCCACATCGAATCATAGAGTTGGAGGGGACCCAGGAGGTGTTTAGTCCAACCCCCTGCTCAAAGCAGGACTAACCTCAGCTAAACCATCCCAGCCAGGGCTTTGTCAAGCCACAGCGTAAAAACCTCTAAAGATGGAGATTCCACCACCTCTCCAGGTAACCCATCCCACTGCTTCACCTCCCTCCTAGTGAAAAACTTTTTCCTAATTTCCAACCTAAACCTCCCCCACTGAAACTTGAGACCATTGCTCCTTGTTCTGTCATCTGCCACCACCGAGAACAGCCTAGCTCCAGCCTCCCTGGAACCCCCTTTCAGGTAGTTAAAGGCTGCTATCAAATCCCCCCTCATTCTTCTCTTCTGCAGACTAAACAAGCCCAGTTCCCTCAGCCTCTCCTCATAAGTCCTGTGCTCCAGCCCCCACATCTTTTTTGTTGCCCTCCGCTGGACTCTCTCCAACTTGTCCACATCCTTTTCATAATGGGGGCCCAAAACTGCACACAATACTCCAAATGCGGCCTTACCAATGCCGAATAGAGGGGAATGATCACTTCCCTCCATCTGCTGGCAATGCTCCTACTAATGCAGCCCAATATGCTATTAGCCTTCCTGGCAACCAGGGCACACTGCTGACTCACATCCAGCTTCTTATCCACTGTAACCCCAGGTCCTTTTCTGCCGAACTGCTGCCTAGCCCATCAGTCCCCAGTCTGTAGCTGTGCATGGGATTCTTCCTTCCTAAGTGCAGGACTCTGCACTTGTCCTTGTTAATTCACATCAGACTTTTTTTGACCCAATCCTCCAGTTTGTCTAGGTCCCTCTGTATCCTATCCCTGCCCTCCAGCGTATCTTCCTCTCCCCCGAGCTTAGTTTCAGCTGCAAACTTGCTGAGCGTGCATCACCCCATCCTCCAGATCATCAATGAAGATGTTGAACAAAACTGGTCCCAGGACCCACCCCTGGGGCACTCCGCTTGTGACTGGTCCCAGCTAGACATGGAGCCATTGATCACTACTCGTTGAGCCGATGATCTAGCCAGTTCTCTATAGACTGTCTCTGCCCCGCCCCCTGCAGCACAGTGCCCCCTAGTGCCGCCCCAGGGCATCGGGGCCAGCCCTGCCAGCCGGGGGAGACTGCTATGACAAGTGCAGGGCACTGCCCCTGCATTCCCCCTTCAGGGTCCCTCCCCGACACCCACTTAACGGTCTCTGGCTCCAGCCGTCTTGGGCCACGATCTGCATCTCTCGCCCTCTTCCCCGGGATTATTCCAGGCTGTGCAGCTCCCTGCCAACACTGGGAGATCCCCAGCAAGCCAGACGGCCTCAGCAGGTCAGCGGCCAGGCCTGGCTTCCTCTCTACAAGCTGCAGCCAGCGGAACGGCCCCAGGGAAGCTGCCCCCCAGCCCAGTGATTCCTCAGCCAGCAGCCAAAGGAAACACCCTCGAAGCAATGCAAGAACCGAGCTGTGTGCTGAAAAGCTCCCAGAGATCACCGCACCCCTCCCTCAACCCCCCTTGGACTGGGAGGGGGTCCGTCCTTCACGCCCCAGCACTGGGGTTGCCCCCCTGCCCGGCTTGAACAGGCCTTTGATCTCCGGTCTCTGGGGGGCGGGCGGGGAGGCAAGGAACCAGCCGGGCCCGTCCCCGCAGCGCATCGCTTCTGTTGATACTGGACACTTCGTGGTTAGCGTGAGACACGGCACGCCCGATTTGCAGCTCAATACGGTTTCATGCGCAAGGTTCTTTTAGAGATATCTTAGCTGAATACAAAGCGTAAAATGAACTGCAATATATCCTACTTACTAAGCCTGGAGAGCTGAGCCGTCACTCAGGAGCTGTACACAGGAACGGCTTGTTTTAGGGGCCAAGAAGTTAGTGGATCCTCTGCTTTGCCTGGCAGCACTTTTTGGGAGTCCGGTGTTGATGGCGCGCGCCCCTGTCTTTACATAACCACCTTCTATATTTTTTTATAAGCAGCTTTTATTCAATTAATTCTGCACGAAGCTGGGCAAAGAACCCAGGAGTCCTGGATCCCAGCCGCTCCGCTCTAACCACTAGCCCGCACTCCCGTCGGCAGGAGAAGGCGTAATGACCTTATAGGGGGTCCTGCAGCCACGGCTCCCATGGCCGATCTGGCCGGAGGGAAGCTGAGTGATCAGTCCGGCGGACAGTGAAAAGGGAAGCGGCACCGGGGGTGGGGGGGAGGTGGGGAGGGGAGAGGGTGAAGGCTCAGGAGCGCTGTGCTGCAGGGCGGGGTGGGGGCAGCTCTCCCCTGCAGTCAGGGCTGGCCCCAATGCCCCAGGGTGGCACTAGGGGGCGCTGTGCTGGGGGCAGGTGGGGGGCGCTCGCCCAAAGGGCACTGATTGCTCTCAGTCCAGACCTGGCCTGGGCACAGACCGTCGGGGGTGATCGTGTCCGGGCCCGGCCATGGGGTGACACACTCAGTCCCACCTCTAACTGCAGTGCCCTCAGCCCTGCCCCACACAGAGGGGTCCTTCCCCAGCCCTGCGCCTATGTCCCCCCCGCATGGACACACCCAGAATTACAGCGAAGGTCCGCACGGCCCGTGCTGTAAGTTCCCTTGTACCGTGGGCTGCGGCCTGCTCCCGGGGCAGTTCTCACTGCTGGGGTGGGGGTTCCCTTCTGGCGGCACTCTGCCCTGCCCCTGTGAATGAGCCCCCCTTCCAATGCTGTCCCCGGTCTGGTCTATCGGCCCCTCTGCTGGCCCAGTCTCCACCTCCTGGCCCACCCCTTCCCGCGGCGGCGTCAGCAGCTGTCATGGAGCCGCCGTGGATCGCGTGCTCCGGGGCAGCAACGCAGCAAATCTGTTATAGCCCTGCACAGCCGACACCCCCCAGAAATGGGGACCGGAGAGTGACGCAATGTAAGCAGCACAACCCCCCTGCTCTAACCACTAGACCCCTCTCCCAGCACTGGGAATAGACCCAGGAAGCCTGACTCTCGTCCCTACCCTACTTCCCTCCCTGAGCCAGGGATGGAACCCAGGAGTCCTGACTCCCAGCCCCCTCTAACCTGACTCCCCATCCTCCCTGTTCTAATGCACTAGATCTCACTCTCCTCCCAGAGCTGGGCATAGAACCCAGGAGTCCTGGCTCCCAGCCCCCTGCTCTAACCACTCACCACAACTACTGTCCATAGGGGCAGACATCGCACACGTATCTCAAGCTGGGGTGTGATCGCTGTTCTTCACACCCTCTTCCACACTGTGTCTGTCTGTGTCCCCAGCAGAAAATCCTGTGCTCTGGGGATACAGACTACAATGGAGACTATTATACCAGCCCAGGGGCTATTCTAACTGTGCCCGGCCGAGGTCCATGCAATCCATGGTCCCCTCTGCGCTGCCGGGATCCTGAACCGCAAACACCCCCAGCAGCGTTCACCCTCCTCTAGGAGCCGGGAAAAGCCAAAGTCATGGCCAGGGTGGCCCAGCTGCAGCCCAGACCTTGCTTACGGGTGGGAATTTGTGCTGCCAAATGCCCGGTTCTCCTAACTTTAATTTGCCCCTAGAATTTCCTGCCTGTCTCCTTTTTGGGATTTCAAATCTCCTTTGTGCACCTCTTCTGTGTCCCCTGGGAATTGCTGCTCACGTCTCACCTTTAACTCCAAGTTAACCCAAGTTTTTTGTCTAGGAATTTCCACAGTTTTTATACAGTTGATATAGAGAAAGAAATACCCCCAATCCTCTGCGTTTCAGAACTATTTATTCCTGATCGAGTTCTCCGGAGGAGCAACGGTCAATTAACACCAGCTGGGGTCTGGCCCCATTGAGTCCAATGGCTCTTCTTTGTGTTTAAGGTCCAGGCAGTGCAGAGGGGGCTTCGGCCAGTTGGGATTTCAGCAGAGCTCAGCGGGAACCGGCTCGGGGATAATCCAGCTGGCTGTAAATATCCTGGCTTGGTCTTTGGAGTTCCTGTAGGCCCAAAACGAGGGAGAGCTAGTGAGATCCCAGCTCAACAGCCCCCAGGGCCAGGGGGCGCTGCTGCTGCTCCGTGGCTGGGGGAATCTCCTCTGAGCCAGTAGCAGGATAGGGTCTGAGACACACTCTCAGACAGGGCCGATTCCACCCAGCAGGGGGCAGGGATTTGCACTCGGGGGGCGGCAGCCGCACACACACCCCAGCTAGCAGAGGGCAGTGGGGTCGGGGGGGGCCCTCCCACTCAGGGGGAAGGAAGGGGGAGGAACGCTGGACTCACCTCATAGGTCAGCTCTGTCTCTGGCCTGTGGGAAAGCTCAGCACCTCGTGGGAAAGAGAAGAATCGTTTCTGTTATTAAATCCGGGTCTCCCCAAATCACCAGATCCTTGAATCCCCCCGTGAGTCTCCCACCAGCCCCCCAGACCAACTGCCGCATCCCCTGAAGTGTCTCCAATGACCCCCCCCAGCCTCCAACTCACGGGTGTTTCCTCTCACACCACCAGCCCCAACCCCCCGTATTCCTCCAATTGTCTCCCACCAGCCCCCCACAAACCACCTCTTGTGTCCCACCAGCCCCCCACCACTGTGTTCCCCTGAATATCTCCCACCAGCCCCCCTGAACCTCCCGCCTCCACCGCCCCAAAGCACCCACAGTCTCTCCCCCAAATCCACTGGTCCAACCCCCCAATTCCCCCATGTCTTCCCCATCTCCCAAATCTCCTCATATGTCTTCCACCAGCCGCCCACCCGTGTCCCCCAGGTATCTGCCACCAGGGTCCTCCAACAACTAGCTCCCACCCCTCTGAACCCTCCTGGAGGACCTGTGGTCCCCAAATGTTTTCAGTCATGCCCCCCAACTGCTCGTGGTCTGCGCCCCATTGGGAGCTGCTGTTGGGAGCCAGGGGCAGGAGCAGGGTGTGGTCAGGGGCCACTATTGGGGCTGGGGGGCTGAGGTTGGGAGCTGTGATGGGGCCAGGAGCTGGCCCAGCAGCTGCCCTGGGCTGTGGCCAGGGGTGGAGCTAGAGAGGAGATGGGGGCAGAGCGGGGCTGGGTGGTGCTTCCTCCCCATTCCCTCGTGGGGGCTGGCCTGGGCTCCGCCACTTCTCCTCCTCCCCCAAATGTTCCTCCCACGATGGGCCCTGCCGTCCCTTTTGGGGACCTCTGCTGTAGAAATACGTTTGTAGAAGTTTATCATTTAGAGACACTCCCTCATAAGGGACAGTGGGATGAACATAGGAATTTGGAGACGTGCCCTGGAGGCAGTGGAGTGGGGGTGGAAATTGGGAAGGGAACACAGCTGGGTGTGCAGCAGTTCGCCAGGGATGCTGCTCTCCTGTTGGTTTTATTAAAGTTTTATTCCTTCCTCATTCACTGCTTTGTTGTTTAATGAACCCGAGATCCCTCGGTTACATGGTGTAGCCGTGCTGAAGGGGAAGGAAACTGCCCGGATTTTGGAGTTAACTCCTGTGTTTGCAACTGAAAGCGGAGACAAAGGGGGGCATCCGAGGAGCACCGGGAGCAATGCCCAGGGCACAGGAGCTTTTGCGGGTATTTGGTGAGCACAATAGTAGCTTGACTGGCCTAAATACAGAAAACAAACAAAAAGGCCCCAACAGGATGTGTTGCGACCTCCTTCCAGTCTGCAAGTGTTGGGTGATGCTGCTGAGAACTGGAAACTAATTCAGTCGGAGATTTGAATTAGATTTAGCAGAGATAGGGGCAGAGGAGAAAAATGACATAGCAGAACCTCAGAGTTCCCAGCACCCGAGTTACGAACTGAGCTGTCAATCACACACCTCCTTTGGAACCAGCAGTATGCAGTCAGCAGCAGCCGATACACACACACACACACACAGCGAGCACAGCACAACACTGGGTTAAAAGTCAGCTACTAAGAAGAAAGGGAAAGCAGGAGTATTCTTCTGCATGGTAAAGTTTCAAAGCTGTATTAAATCAACGTTCAACTGTAAACTTCTGGAAGAACCATAGCATTTTGTTCAGAGTTGTGAACATTTCAGAGTTACAAACAGCCCCGATTCCCGAGGCGTTCGTAACTTTGAGGTTATACTGGAATGTGAAATCACCTGTCTTTTTCGCATGTTGTTGGGGAGGAGCCGCTGGGTATTTATAACAACTTTAAGTTTGAGGAAGATGAAAACCTGAAGTTAAATAAAATACTGACGAAATGTGAGGAACACAGTATGCCAAAAACGAAAGAGACCTTTGAGAGACAGCTTTTTTTACATGCATGCAAAAAACTGACAACACCACCGAGCAATATGTCAGGGAATTAAGAAAACTCAGTAAAACCTGTGAATTTGGTGAGTTAACAGAGTCTCTGGTCAGAGACAGAATCATTTGTAGCATTAAAGAGAACGTGTGAAGAGAGGCTGCTCCGTGAAGGAGATTTAACGTTAGATAAAGCTCTCCCGATATGCAGGGCAGCAGAAGCTGTGAAAGTACAGGCCAAAGAGCCGAATTCCTCAGAAGGGGATATCCACTTACTAAGTATGAAAGAATAGAGCCAGGACAGGTCAAACCAAGAGTGCAACCACTCGCTCTGAAAACCACTGCTGGGGGGAAGACGACGGGGCAGAGACGGTTATGTGGAAGGTGTGGATGACGACATGGCCCCAAACAGTGCGTTGCCTTTGGGAAACTCATAATTGTGGGGAAAACAATCATTTTGCAAAATGCTGCAAAAGCAGGAAAGTCAAGTGCACTCAGTTAAAGACAGTCTGGTGGATGCCAGGTTTAGGCCTGGCTGCGTGTGAGAAACTCAGCGTGGTCAAACGGGTGCTCTCACTACAAGATCATCCTGAACCTGGCTCTGAGGCACTCTTTGGGGAATATGGTGACTTGTTCCAGGGGTTGGGTTGCTCGCAAGGTGAACACACAATCCGGGTAAACAAGCAGGTCCTCTAGAAAGGTGCCATTTGCACTGCGTGACAAACTCAAGGCTGAGCTCGCAAGGATGGAAGCGATGCAAGTCACACAAAACACTGAGTCGCCCACGGAATGGGTGAGCTCCCTAGTCATCGTGGAGAAAAGTAACGGCCGGCTACGCATGCACTTAGATCCCAGAGACCTCAGCAAGGCTGTGCAAAGAGAGCACGTCACAGCACCAGCCGGAGAAGAGATTGTGGCTCAATGTGCAAACACTCAATGTTCAGTAAATCGGACGCATGCTCAGGTTTTTGGCAGCTAAAATGAACTGAAGGAAGCTCAGAGCTGTGCAAATTGAATACCCCCATTGGAAGGTGCAGATTCTGACGCTTACCCTCCCGCACAGCTACAGCGCCAGCAGTGTACCACAAAACCATAGCTAAGATCTGTGACACATCCATGGATGACATCATCATCTGGGGCTCAACGGCAGAGGACCGCGATTGTCGACGTTAGCAAGTCCTGGATGCAAGGAGAGCTGCAAACCTCAAACTACAGAGGGAGAAAGGTGTTTTCGGGGTCACAGAACTGACTTTGGTTGGGAACGTTCTTTCCAATGAAAGTGTAAAACCTGAGACGAGGAGGATTTCAGCCATTGAAATGACGCCACCTCGCCAGTCAAAGAAAGATGTCCAGCGGGTCCTGGGAATGGTTCATTCTCTTGGGAAATTCACCCCTGATCTATTACCAAAGCAGCGGCTTTGAGAAAACTCCTAGAGGATAAAAGGAATGGGTCGGGTGCGGAACAGGAGGAATCATGGGAGGGTTTAAAACAACAACTGATGCAAGACCCAGTGTTGACGTTTTATGCACCAGGAAGGCCTGTTAAAATTTCAGCAAATGCTTCACGGTCTGGGTTGGATGCAGAGATTTTACAGAAGCCTGAAGAGTGTTGGAAACCAGTGGAATATGCATCCAAATCACTGACTGAGGCAGAAACCAGATACCCAGAGATGGAGAAGGAGCTTTTAGGAATCTTGTTTGCCTGTGAGAGATTCGATCAGTGTATTTACTGTCAGACAGTGGAGCTGAAACGGAGCACAAGCCCCTGACAGCGTTATTCAGCAAACTGCTGACTGACTGCACCATAAGGGTGCACAGAATGATGATAAAGCTGCAGAAGTGTGAGTTGGTTGTGACCTGCACACCCGGTAAATTCATGTTCACAGCAGATGCACTTTCCAGAGCAGTGGCTCCCACGAAACCAGAGAAGACTTTAGAGACAGAGATGCAGGCCTGTGTCGATCTGATTGTAAAGTCAATGCCCAGAGCTAAGAGGAAACTGCAAGAAATAAGAGAGGAGATGGAGAAAATGGACTCATTGGGAATCCTTAAAGAAGTGATAGTTAAAGGGTGTCCTGAAGAAATGAGCAGTTACTGTCCAAATATCAGAGACGACTGGAACTGCAGACCTGGCCTTCCTGTGATAGATGGGGTGATTTCAAGGGCAGGAAGGTTGTAATTCCAACAAGTCTCCCAAAAGAAATGCTACAGAGGATCCACGAGGTCATTTAGGATTTGAGACGTGCAAAGAATGAGCACGAGAGGTGCTGTATGGGCCATGGATCAATCACATCACTAACGTGGTAGGACGCTGCTTTTCATGCTTGAAATACAAGCCAGACCAACAGGCAGAGCCACTGCGACCCCATCCAGATCCACAACGGCCTTCGGAGAAGTCAGGCACTGACTTATTCACCGGGCAATCCGAGGATTATTTAATAGTCACAGATTATTAGTCTCTGTACCCAGAAGTTTGCACACTGCACGGCACTAAGAGTGAGTCGGTGAGAGCCGTCACCCTCGACACCACAGAGCTGTGTGCAGCAGTTCACCGCCGGAGCTCTCTGCAGTTTGTGGGATTGAAGTTTTATTCCTTCCTCATTCACTGCTTTGTTATTTAATGAACCCCAAGATTGTTACACTGCCAAGGGTCTCCCACCAGCCCCCGAATCCTCCTATGGGTCTCCCACCGGCCCCCCCAAACACCAGCCCCCCAGTCTCCGAATCCCCCCAAGGGTCTCCCACCGGCCCTGCCTCCCCCCCAATTCACCTGTCCCCAGCACCAACCACACCTGTTCCCATTGAAGCAGTGCGCCTCTTACCCTGCGCAGCCTGCCGCCAGCGTCTCCTGAGCAGGTAACAAGCCCCCACGGTAACGAGGACAACGAGGACCAGGCTGGCAACCGAGATGCCGGCCACAAGGCCGGGGCTCAGATATTGGCACCTGCTGTAGCCTGAGGGAAGACGGAGGCTGACGTCACGATCATCAGGCGCTGACAGCCGCGGCCCAGGGCTTTGCCAGCCTGAACCTTAGCCATACTAGCCGCCCTGAGATGCCAGGGATCTTCTGGACCTACCTAGGACAGTGATGACCACGGGGGGCGAACGGCCCAGCCCAACCTGGTTGTGAACCTCGCAGCGATATTCCCCAGCGTCTGTCACGCTTTGAAACGCCAGCTCTGGCTGGGACAGCCCCAGGCTGCTGTTATCCTTGTACCAGGTGTAGGTGACGGCAGCGGGGACACTGCTGCTGAAACGGCACCTTAACTTCACCGGGTCCCCTTCGCACAGCACAGCCCCGGGTGTAGCCATGATGTTCACACCTTTCGGGGCATCTGGAAACAGAGGGAGAACGGAGCTGTGAAAAGGGTGAGAAAAACTGGGTTTGTGCCAAGCGCCAGCCTGCGGTGCGGTGTCGCTTTAAATAGGTGGTGAGCCCTCTGGGGCGCTCACCGTGTTGCATGCTTTAGAAGGCAGCTGGAGCAGCCAGGCGTGCATGTAGCTCAGCCTGGCGCGCTGTGTGTGGTTAATAGACACGCTTACTTGAACCCTGCCTGCTTGTGGGGTCCCTCACCCGATGATGGTTGTTGAAAAGGCAAAGGCCGTTGGAACTGGAGGGAGGGACTCTGGGGGAAACGGGCCCTTTTCGGCAAACCAGGGAAAGCCAAAAGGTTTCAGTTCAAAGACCGAGCAGACCGTGATCAAAGATTTGCTCCCTGTGTAGGGACCTATAGAAGGGATCATCGAGTCACTGCTTCACCGTCTCTAAATCGACGGAGCTCCTGGAGTGGCCCACGCTACGGCAGGTTTTCCAACCCTTTAATCACGGTCGCGGCTCTTCTCTGATCGCGCTCCCATTGATCAGCACCCATCTGGAATCGGGAACCCCAGAACTGGGCCCGGATTCCAGCAGCGCTCGCACCAGTGCCAAATCCAGAGGTCAGCTGGCCTCTCTACGCCCACTCGAGACTCCCCCGTTTCTCTGTCGGTGACGAAGCGGGAACATTCGATCACATTTTGACTAAGTTGTGGGCCTGTTTCCCGCTGCCCAGTGGAGGCCGAAGGGTTAAGCAAGGCCGTTTTAAGATCTTCGTAGGCCCTAGGCACACTTGCCTTCGTAGGCCCCCCCGACCGAAATAACTAATTTGATTTTAAAGTCTGGGGCCACATTAATTGCGAGGTTTTGTGGCCCCTAATGATGCCACTCTGAGCAAAATGTCAAATAAAAATTGTTCAGAATTGAAACCTGCATTTAATGCATTCCCGTTTGCTAATATTGTAACCATATTCCTTAAATCTTGTCACAGAATTACATTTACAATGGATATATGTAATAATATAACAGTAATTTGTACCTTAGATCAATATATTGAATTTAAGAAGATATGAATTTTGATTTTATGGTTTGCTTTTCAAATTTTCGGATAGATTTTGTTTTAGTTCACAACATTTTTCGTAGGCCCTGAAAGTTTCGTAGGCCCTAGGCACTGTCTCTATTGTGCCTAATGGGTAATACGGCCCTGGGGTTAAGCCTGCTCATGGCAGCAGTGCGAGGCGTGGGTGGAAGCACAGAGACCAGTGGGAAGCCCCGGTGCCAGATCATTGCTCAGTGTTAATCGATGGCCTGGAAAAGCTGAGCGGAGACCAGGCCCCGAACAAAGAATGCAGGTGGGACTGGCAGGGATAAGGGCTGGCTTCTGGGAGAGGCTGGCTGCCCTCTCCCGGGGCAGAGGGAGGGACAGAGAGAGCCTGAAATGGGATGCATTGCAGCCCAGTGGGTGCATTGTCTTGCCTTGGCCGGGGTGTCTGACGTCTTCGCCTTTGCATCTCTGCGCTGAGCTAAGGGGTTTCGAGGCGGGGTTAACAAATACCACGCTGCTTGGCAAAGGCTGCCGGGCATCCCTGCCGGGCATGGCTGGGGTGCACGGCTCCCGGGAGTGTGTGCAAGGAGCTGTCCGAGCTGGATTCGCCGGGCACAGCTCCCAGGGTGAAGCAAGGGGGCTGGAGACCAGTGGCTCCGTCTCAGAGGTGCTGAGGCCACGGGGCTGGCCCTGAAGGCAGAGTGGGACACACGGGGGCTGCCCCAAGGGAGGAGGTTCCTCTAAGGCCTTTGTTCTCAACCCGTCGTCTGTGGAGCTCTGGGGGCCGCAGACCGGGTCTAAGATTTCCATGGGGGCTGCACTGCCATTCGCTATTTTTTAGGGGTTCACAAGTGAAAAAAAGGTTAAAACCCTGAGCTAGGCTGACGGGCCCATTTTCAAATCCCTGCTCTCTGCGTAGGGCCTTACAGACGGGGATCAAGTCACCCCGTCCCTTCCCTTGATGAAGCTAAGCAGATGGAGCTCTGGAGTCTCTCAGTCGAAGGCAGGTTTCAATCATTGTCTCATTCTCCTGGCTCTTTTCTCTCCCCTCCCCAGCTGATCAGCCGCCTTCTGCAATTGTGGGCCCCAGGCCTGGACACAGGACCCCAGCAGCGGTCGCACCGGGGCCAAACCCAGAGGGAAAATAACCTCCCTGCTCCTATTCCAGATTCCCTGTTCCTGCACCCAGGACCGGACTGGGCGCTCATGGCGAGTCTTTATCCACTGCGCTGCCCGCAACGACCCTTCCGCCCTGGTCTTACGGCAAAAGGTACAACCCCAGCCCTGCCCTTCTCCCCTCCCGCCCCCCGTAGGTCTCTTTTCACGTCACTGGCAGTGACCCCAGACAATGATGGTGATGGGGGGATGGGGACAGCCCGACCCCGTTGGCGGCCTGGCAGAGATATTCTGCAGCAGGCTCTGCCACGACGCTTCCCAGCACCATTCCCACGGGAATCCCTCCCGCCTCTGGCCGCCCCAGGCCTAGGAGCTGGGGGTGGAGAGGCTGCTGGTGGGATCGCACGTGAGCGTCACCGATTCCCCTTCCCGCGGGCTGCTGCCAGGTGCCGCTGTAATGTGGACGCCTGTAGGGACATTGGGGGGCGAGACGGACACTCAGGGTGGGAACAGAGAAAGACAGAGTGGGGGGACCTGATCCAGAATAGGCTAGTGATCTAGGGCAGGGAGAGGGCCATGGCCTGGCTCATGCGGGTCCATGGGGCCAGAACAGGCAGGGAGACATGGGGATAAGGGGCAGGGGATCCCCCAGAAGAACCTGGGGCAAAGGCAGGGGGAGAGGGGGCGGGTGTGGCCCAGAGGGGGCGGGGACCCAGGGGAAGCTTGTGTGGGGCACAAACTGAATATGTCACTGATGGGCCCAGCCAGGGGAAGGATGGAGGTGTGGAGGAGGTGACCGAGGTGGGGGGTGATGGAGGTTGGGGTGTTGACCAAACATGGTGATTAGGAGGCGGGGGTGGAATACGAGGCAGGGAGAGGAGGCGGGCGGGGACGACGCAGGGGGACGAGGCGGGGGACATGGGGCTGCTCCAGGAGGCCGTGTGGGGAGCTGGGGGGGCGGCTGGGTGGGGGGAGGCTCTCGCCAGCCCTCGCTGCTTACCCTGAACTTCGACCGATTCCCTCGCAGAGAGGCTCAGATACGCCCAGCCGGGGCCGGACACCCAGACACCGCACGAGTAGCTCCCTCCGTCAGAGACGTCTGCCTTCACAGTGCGGAAATCCTGCCCGGCTCCTGGCAGCCACACGTCCCCGCAGGACCAGACGTACCCGGCCCCGGGCCCCAGGGCACCAGCCTGGCAGCGCAGCGTAAACCCATCGCCTGCCTTTATCGCCGTCTTCCCTCCCGGCAGCAAAACCTCCACGCTGGGCACGTTCGGGGCGACTGAGGGCGAGAGTTTGTCAGCGGGGCCCTGAGCGAAGGGGCAGGTCCCCCCCCTCCAGCCGCCCGGGGCAAGGACATTAGCTAAAGCCACAGGACAGATTTTGAGGGAATAGGACCCAGGCGTCCTGGCTCCCAACCCCCCATCCTGTGCTGTAACCACTAGACCCCACTCCCCTCCCACAGCTGGGGACAGAACCCAGGCGTCCTGACTCCCAGCCCCCGCTGCGCCCAGGCCATGTCTGGAAGCAGGGCTCACCTGGCCCCGGGGGCTGGGGCTGGTCGGAGCCGCACCCATCCCAGTATCCGTCCACCAGGCATCTCAGCGCCATGCCGGGGGGCAGCCGGGATGGGGATATCGGCAGCTCGGTCGCCTTCTCCCCAGCCGGGGTTTGCCCTGGGCTCCGCTGCGCGCCGTCTGCGTCGTACCAGGAGGGGCGATGGGGGCAGGCGTCCGGCACGGAGCAGATGAGGGAGGGTCCCGGGTCCATTAGGCTCCCCAGGCGGGGCTGGCACGGAGAGGCTGTGAGGAGAGGGGGGTCGGGAGCCGTTGAACGCTGTGGGGCCCTGGGTTGGCCCCGATCCCAGGGGCCACGGCCTGGCTGTGGGGAGGGGAGCAGCCCCCAGGGTGGCGGGTGCGGCACAGACGGGGCAACGAGGGCTTGGGGGCGCTGGGGGAGGGGCAAACATTAGCTAGAGACACGGGGAGCGCTGGGACTGCCCGGAGAGGCACAGCCGCTATGGGGGGCCCCACACATCGGGCCCCAGCACCCCCCCTCCGATTCCCCTCACACCTGCTGCCTCTCGCTGGCTGCAGGGTCCGTCTCAGCAGCTCTTCAGCACAGGCCACGGGTTAGACAGAGACACGGCTCTGCCAGCACAGCCTGGGGATCTGAGCCACAGGTCCCACCTGCTCTCACCACTGCCCCCCACTGCCTCCCAGAGCCGGGGAGAGGACCCGGGAGTCCTGGATCCCAGCTGTGACCACTAGACAACACGCTCCCAGTGCCCCAGCAGCATGTGAGAGAGGCAGCGCCGAGGTGTGGGACTGCAGAGCAGGGCAGAAATGGGGCGTGTGTGTGTCTGTGTGTGTGTGTGTATGTGTGTGTGTGTGTGTGTCTGTCTGTCTGTGCGTGTGTGTGCCTGTGTGTGTCTGTCTGTCTGTGCGTGTGTGTGTGTGTCTGTGTGTGCGTGTGTGTGTGGTTCTCTAAGGTTATTCACGTGCCCCGTGTTGAACAGGAGGTGCTGGAGGGAAGCTGGTTACCAGAGACTCTGAGCTGCTGTCCTGGTTCACTCTTCCAGCCATTTCTCACTGTCACAAACCGGAAGCGGTAGGTGCCGTTGTCGCTGAGGCGCAGCCGGGCCAGCCGCAGGGAGCAGCTGTTCTGCAGGTCCCCCAGGTAGCGGACGCGCCCCTTAAAGGCAGAGTTGATGCGATCGTTGTCCGAGTGATACACGGTTTGATCCCTGTCCAGTGTCCAGTTCACGGCTGTGACAGTCTCCCCTGCAGGGTAGCTGAAGGAGCAGCGGATGGTCACGCAGGAGCCGACCCATCCAGCAAGGGGCCCTGCAGCGAATGTCACTCCCCAGTTCTGGGTGTAGGCGCCTGTGGGGGACACGAATCGTTGGGGATCAGGACAGTGCCCGGCTCCGGCGAGCTGAGAACCCGGCCCGCGGGCTGGGCTCGGTCTCGCAATCAGGGGCTTTGAAACAGAGTCGGTGAAGTTGCGTTGTGGGGCTGTCTGAGCTCCTTCCCCCCCGGCGTGTGGGTGACAATGAGCCCTGCCGACTCCCTCGGGAACTGGGGAAGGGGATATTGGAGTTTTGGAGATTCCTCCCCCCTCCACCGCCTGGCCATCAGCAGGGAGCAAAGATCTCCAGGTCTGTGTGACAATACTCACCACTCAGCAGGCAAAGGGCAGGGAACAGCACAAGGGCCATCTCCGTCCGGCACACAGCGCTCTGCGGGCCTGGGGGGGGAAAGAGGCCGGGAATGATTCACCTGCAGCGTTTCTGGGAGACAGCTCGTCTGTGCCGGGCAATGCCCCCAGCATCATCCGGCCGCAGGATCAGCGGCGCAGCCGGTGTATCACACCTAGGCCCCTCATAAAATAATTTCCTAGCAGTAAAGCTCGATGCAGCAAGGGTCGGCTGCATTTCCATCCCTGTGTGCTTTGCAGGCTGTGTGTGCAGGGCTCACAGCCTCGGGGGTGAAATGCAGCCACGTCTGGGGAGGAGTGCACTGCCTGATTGACAGCTCACAGCAACGTGGAGGGCGGTTTCAGGGCAGGACCAGAGGACTCTTCTTGTGTGGAGGCGACACGTGTGGGGAGATGCAGGGGAGGCAGAAAGGAACTACCATGTTGGGGTGTGACAGGGACCTTGAGATAGAGCCATGGGGGTTTAACAGCCACAAGGGGCAGGGCCCGGTTCAGTGTCTCAGCTGGGAACAGCAGAGCACCACAAGCAGAGACCATCCCGGATTGCGAGATGAGAGAACCCCCTACTGAGCCCCCCACCCCCTGCCTGCTGCACAGCACCCGCTAGTGCCCCCCTGGGGTACTGGGCCAGCACTGACTACAAGAGTAGAGGGCCCCCTACTCAGCCCCCCGGCCCATCCTGCAGCTCTGCAGCCCCATCACTGCCTCTGCTGCCTCCTCTCCGATAACTACATTGTTTATCGGGTCCCTTCTCGGTGTGTCTGTGAGCACATCCTGGGCAGGGCCAGCGTCTGCTGCTACCAAACTGCTCTGAGAACAATCTCTCTACGTAATGGTACAACTGGCCAGCGAGCATCTCAGGGCCAGAGTGTGTCTGAAAACTTCCCCTCCAAGAGCCAGGCAAAGAACCCAGGAGTCCCAGCTCTAACCCAAATGCCATGCTCTCTCTGAACAGTAGTTCAATCAAGCGTGGCCTCCCCCATATGATCTCAGCCCCCGTCACAGCTTGCCCAGCTGTTGATCTTTTCAACCAGCACAGAAATGCAGCCTGCTCTGGGGTGGGGCATGGCCACTGTTTAACAGCGCAGGGCGATGTTCCCCCACCATGTTCAGTCCCCATATCTCACACTGAGAGCTCGTCCCACAGGGACTGGCTCGCACTCTGTGTTTGGGAAGTTCCCAGAGTATTGTCAAGGCTAGCCTGAGCTGTGGTGAGACCGTGTGTTCCCGTGGCTAGCGCACTGCAGTGGGACACAGGGCCCCAGCTTCTACTGCAGGGTCTGCCATGGACCTGCTGTACCTCAGTGGGCAAGTCGCTTCCCTGCCCTATGCCTCAGTTTCCTTTCCCACCTATTGTCTATTTTAATTGTGGTTCTGTTGGGGCAGAGTCTCTCCCTGTGTCTGGGCAGCGCCCGGCACAATGGGGCCCTGATCTCAGCTGGGTCCGCTCCCGTAAGAAACTCTCACCCTTTAATCTCCTTTCAGTGATTTAGAGATTCGAAGAATTGTTCTCCCCGTATCTGGCTTTTTCCCCCAAAACAAGGAAGAGCGGCTCTTACCTGGGCCATGGGCCTGTGTTAGCAGCTGGGACTCGGATCTGATCCCACCGCTGACACTAACGGGTGACCAGGGACGTTGGATGGGGCAAGTTCATCGAGATCTGTGGCAATAGCCCCAGGTGCTGTGAGTGGCTGGTGGCTCAGGGGAGGGAAGGGAACCAAGATAGCGTGTTCCTGGCCTTAAAGGCAACGTGCTTGCTGGTTCGGTAGCGATAAGACTGAGTGGTTAGAGTGGCTGTGAGCCAGGACTCCTGGGTTCTATGCCTGGCGGTGGGAGGGGAGTAGGGACTAGTGGTCAGAGCGGGGAGGCTGGAGGGAGGTTACTGGTGGAGCTCCTCAGGGATCGGTCTTGGAACCGATCTCATTTAACATTTGTATTAGGCACCTCGGCACACAAAGTGGGGGTGTGCTAATAAAACGTGCGGCTGACACTAGGTGGGAAGCTATGGCCAATCCGGACTAGGACCGGAAGATCCTAGCAGAACTGGACGACTTTGTAACCTGGAGTAACAGAAATGGGATGAAATGTAGCAGTGCCCAGGGCAAGGTGATGCACGTAGGAACTAACAAGAAGCTGGGGCCGTGTCAGCTGGAAGTGACAGAGGAGAAGGAAGCCCTGGGTGTACTGGGTGATCACAGGATGACTATGAGCCGCCAGTGGGATGCGGCTGTGCGAATGGCTAATGCGGTCCTAGGATGCAGCGGGGGAGGTATTTCCAGTAGAGACAAGCAAGTGTTAGGAACATTGCACAGGGCAGAGGTGAGGCCTCGTCTGGAACATCGTGTGCGGTTCTGGTCTCCCGTGTCTAAGAAAGATGAATTCACACGGGAACAGGTGCGGGGACGGCTGCTGGGATGTCAGAGGACTGGAAAAGCTCTGAGAAGACACTTCAGGACTTTGGCTTGTTTAGCCTAACGCAGCAAAGGCTGGGGAGACACGATTGCTCTTCTAAACACGTCAGCGGGATAAACAGCAGGGAGGGAGAGGAGTTATTTCATTTTAGCGCCAGGGTTGGCACAAGAACCAATAGATACAAACTGGCCAGCGATAGGTTTAGGCTTGAAATTAGAGGAAGGTTTGTAACCATCTGAGGAGTGAAGTTCTGCAGCAGCCTCCCAAGGGGAGCAGTGGGGGTAAAAAACCGAAGTGGCTTCAAGACTGAGCGTGATACATTCATGGAGGGATGGTGTGAGCAGACGCCTGCGATGGCACGGAGCTGATCTGCGACTGCTAGCACCGAATATCTCCAACGGCCGGTGGTGGGACACTCGAGAGGCAGGGCTCTGAGATACACAGAGAATTCTCTCCCAGGTGTCTGGTGGGTCTTGCCCATATGGGATCTTGGGAGCAGGGCCTGAGAATGAGTTAGTGTCAGCGGTGGGATAAGCGCGGAGTTGCAGCCGCTAACCCCGGCCCAGGTAAGAGCCGCTCTTGCTTGGTTGGGGCAAAAAGCCAGATTTGGGGAGAACGGTTCTTCTTGGTGAGAGTTTCTTATGGGAGTGGCCCCAGCTGAGATCAGGGCCCCATTGTGCCGGGCGCTGCCCAGACACAGAGCGAGAGACAGTCCCTGCCCCAAAGAAATTACAATGCACAATAGGTGGGAGGGTAAACTGAGGTACAGTGACTGGCCCGTTATCGTACAGTACGTCCATGGCAGATCTAGGAGTAGGACCCAGGGCCTTGTGTCCCACTGCAGTGCTCTAGCCACTGGACCGCACTGTCTCACCACAGTTTGTCTAAGCATTGAAAATACACTGGGGGCTTCCCAAACATGGAGCGAGAGCCAGTCCCTGCCCAGCAAGCTCATAGTGCCCCACCCCAGAGCAGGCTGCATTTCACTGCTGATTGAAACGCTCAACAGCTGGGCAAGCTGTGACGGGGTCTGAGGTCACATGGGGCAGAGCAGGCTAGATTGAACTACTGTTCAGAGAGAGCATGGCATTTGGGTTAGAGCCGGGGCCGCAGGCCAAGACTCCCTGGCTCTGGGAGAGGAAAGAAGGGGAGTGGGGTGTGCTGGATTGGAGCAGGGGGCTGGAGTCAGGGTGCCTGGGTTCTATCCCCAGCTCTTGGAGGGGACATTTATTTTCAGACACTGCCTGGCCCTCAGACCCTGGCTGGACAGTTGTACCATTACCCAGAGAGAACGTGCTCAGACCGGTTTGGTAACAGCAGACACTGGCTCTCCCCAGGATGTGGCCAGAGACACACAGAGATGGGACCCGATAAACACTCTAGTTATCAGAGGGGAAGCAGCAGAGGAAGTGGTGCAGAGCTTCAGGATGGGCTGGGGGTGCTCTCCTCTTGCAGTCAGTGCTGGCCCCAGTACCCCAGGGCGGACACTAGGGGGCGCTGTGCTGCAGGCAGAGGGTGGGGGGCGCAGTAGGGGGCGCTCACATCTGGCAGTCCAGGCTGATCTCTGCTGGTGGTGCTCTGCTGTTCCCAGCTGGGACACTGAACCAGACCCTGCCCCCTTGTGGCTGTTAAACCCTCCATGGCTCTTTATCAAGGGCTCAGGATGCCCCCCAAGGTCCCTGTCACACCCCAACATGGTAGTTTCTTTCTGCCTCACCTGAATCTCCCCACACATGTCACCTCCGCACAAGAAGCTTCCTCCGGTCCTGCCCTGAAACCGCCCTCCACGTTGCTGTGAGCTGTCAATCAGCCAGTGCACTCCTCCCCAGATGTGGTTGCGTTTAACCCCCAGACTGTGAGCCCTGCACACACGGCTGCAAAGCACACGGGGATGGAAATGCAGCCGACCCTTGCTGCATCGGGCTTTACGGGTTAGGAAATTATTTTATGAGCGGCCTAGTTGTAAAATACCTGGTCGTGCAGGCGATCCTACGGCCAGGTGCTGCTGGGGGCATTGCCCAGCACAGACGAGCTGTCTCCCAGAAACGCTGCCGGTGAATCATTCCAGGCCCCTTTCCCCTCCCAGGCCCGCAGAGCGCTGTGTGCCGGACGGAGATGGCCCTTGTGCTGTTCCCTGCCCTTTGCCTTCTGAGTGGTGAGTATTGTCACACAGACACGCGCAGAGCCTTTGCAGCAACATTTCCCCAGCCCTGGGAGTCTGTCTGCACTGCAAGAAGGGTGCTGAGAAGTGGGGTTAAATCGCAGTCAAGTCCCAGCCACTCACGACAGTGGCCCTAAGTTCAAGCCCAGGGGGCGTCTGACCTTGACCCCAAGTGGCCAGATTGGCCGGCTCCTCGCTGCTGTTTTCACCCCGGTGGAGAACACGTCTGGTTTCCACGGCAGAGTCAACCTGGTCTAGCCACGGCCCACCCTGGGCTGAGCTGCTGTTTTCCCTGCGCCACGTCCTGTCTTCTGTTTCTCGCTGCCCCGGCTGCTGCCCCAGTGATTCGGGGCGTCTCCCAGGCCAGTCTGGAGATCTTTGCGCTCTGCTGATGAGCAGGCAACGGAGGCGGGGAGGAATCTCCAAAACTCCAATATCCCCTTCCCTAGTTCCCATGGCAGCTGGCAAGGCCCATTTTCACCCACAAGCCAGTGGGGTGGGTCAGACAGCCCCACAACACAACATCACCCATTCTGTGTTTTAAAGCCCCTGATCGCGGTGCCGAGCCCAGCCCGAGGGCCAGGTTCTCAGCTCGCCGGGGCCAGGCACCGTCCTGATCCCCAACGATTCGTGTCCCCCACAGGCGCCTACGCCCAGGAGCGGAGTGTGACATTCTTTGGAGGGCCCCTTGCTGGATGGGTCGGCTCCTGTGTGACCATCCGCTGCTCCTTCAGCTATCCTGCAGGGGAGAATGTCACAGCCGTGAACTGGATACTGGACGGGGATCAAACCGTGTATCACTCGGACAACGATTGCATCGACCCTGCCTTTCAGGGGCACGTCCGCTACCTGGGGGACCTGCAGAACAGCTGCTCCCTGCGGCTGGCCCAGCTGCGCCTCAGCGACAGGGGCACCTACCGCTTCCGGTTTGAGACAGTGAGAGATGGCGAGAAAAAACTCTGGACGAGTAAACCAGAGCAGCTCAAAGTCTCCGGTAACCAGCTTCCTTCCAGCACCTCCAGTTCAACGCAGGGGCACGTGAATAACCTTAGAGAACCCCCCCCACACACACACACACACAGAGCAGGGCTCAGCCCCTCCAGCAGGGGGTCACAGCACACCCACACACACACACACAGACACACCATTTCTGCCCTGCTCTGCAGTCCCAGACCTCGGCGCTGCCTCTCTCACATGCTGCTGGGGCACTGGGAGCGTGTTGTCTAGTGGTCACAGCTGGGATCCAGGACTCCTGGGTCCTCTCCCCAGCTCTGGGAGGCAGTGGGGGGCAGTGGTGAGAGCAGGTGGGACCTGTGGCTCAGATCCCCAGGCTGTGCTGGCAGAGCCGTGTCTCTCTGTCTAATCCGTGGCCTGTGCTGAAGAGCTGCTGAGACAGACCCTGCAGCCAGCGAGAGGCAGCAGGTGTGAGGGGAATCGGAGGGGGGGTGCTGGGGCCCAATGTGTGGGGCCCCCTATAGCAGCTGTGCCCCTCCGGGCAGTCCCAGTGCTCTCTGTGTCTCTAGCTAATGTTTGACCCTCCCCCAGTGCCCCCGAGCCCTCATTCCCCCGGCAGCCGAGCACCCGACTGGGCCGTGCCCGCCACCCTGGGGCTGCTCCCCTCCCCACAGCCAGGCCGTGGCCCCTGGAATCGGGGCCAACCCAGGGCCCCGGAGGGTTCAACGGCTCCCGACCCCCCTCTCCTCACAGCCTCTCCGTGCCAGCCCCGCCTGGGGAGGCGAATGGACCCGGGACCCACCCTCATCTGCTCTGTGCCGGACCTCTGCCCCCATCGCCCCTTCTGGTACGACGCAGACGGCGCGCAGTGGAGCCCAGGGCAAACCCCAGCTGGGAAGCAGATGACCGAGCTGCCGATATCCCCGTCCCGGCTGCCCCTCGGCGTGGCGCTGAGATGCCAGGTGGACGGATACTGGGATGGGTGCGGCTCCGACCAGCCCCAGCCCCCGGGGCCAGGTGAGCCCTGCTTCCAGACATGGCCTGGGCACAGCGGGGGGCTGGGAGTCAGGACGCCTGGGTTCTAGCTCCGGCTCTGGGAGGGAAGTGGGGTCTAGTGGTTACAGCACAGGATGGGGGGTTGGGAGCCAGGACACCTGGGTCCTATTCCCTCAAAATCTGTCCTGTGGCTCTAGCTAATGTCCTTGCCCCGGGCGGCTGGAGGGGGAGGGACCTGCCCCTTCGTTCAGGGCCCCGCTGACAAACTCTTGCCCTCAGTTTCCCCAAACGTGCCCAGCGTGAAGATTTTGCTGCCGGGAGGGAAGGCGGCGATAAAGGCAGGCGATGGGTTTACGCTGCGCTGCCAGGCTGGTGCCCTGGGGCCCGGGGCTGTTTACATCTGGTCCCGCGGGGACGTGTGGCTGCGAGGAGACAGGCAGGATTTCCACATTGACAAGGCAAACATCTCTGACGGAGGGAGCTACTCGTGCGGTGTCCGGGTGTCCGGCCCCGGCTGGGCGTATCTGAGCCTCTCTGCGAGGGAATCGGTCGAAGTTCAGGGTAAGCAGCGAGCGCTGGCCTGCTTCCCCATCACCTGTCTTGGATCCCCAGCCCCCTCTGGGCCAAGCCTTCCCATCCCCCGCCTTGTGCCCCAGGGTCTTCTGGGGGATCCCCTGCCCCTTATCCCCATGTCGCCCTGTCTGTTCTGGCCCCGTGGACCATCATGAGCCAGGCCATGCCCCTCCCCCCTGCCCTAGATCACTAGCCCATTCTGGATCAGGTCCCCCCACCCTGTCTTTCTCTGTTCCCACCCGGTGTGTCTGTCTCGCCCCCCAATGCCCCTACAGGCGTCCGCGTTACAGCCACGCCTGGCACCAGCCCACGGGAAGGGGAATCGGTGACGGTCAGGTGCAATCACACCCAGCAGTCGTCGCGGAGAGCGTGGTGGATAAAGACTCGCCATGAGCGCCCAGTCCGGTCCTGGGTGTCCGAACAGGGAATCTGGAATAGGAGCAGGGAGGTTATTTTCCCTCTGGGTTTGGCCCCGGTGCGACCGCTGCTGGGGTCCTGTGTCCAGGCCAGGGGCCCACAATTGCAGAAGGCGGCTGATCAGCTGGGGAGGGGAGAGAAAAGAGCCAGGAGAATGAGACAATGATTGAAACCTGCCTTTGATTGAGAGACTCCAGAGCTCCGTCTGCTTAGCTTCACCAAGGGAAGGGGACGGGGTGAGTTGATCCCTGTCTGTAAGGCCCTACGCAGAGAGCAGGGATTTGAAAATGGACCCGTCAGCCTAGCTCAGGATTTTAACCTTTTTTCACTTGTGAACCCCTATAAAATTGCGAATGGCGGTGCAGCCCCCATGGAAATCTTAGACCCGGTCTGCGGCCCCCAGAGCTCCACAGACGACGGGTTGAGAACAAAGGCCTTAGAGGAACCTCCTGCCTCGGGGCAGCCCCCGTGGGTCCCACTCTGCCTTCAGGGCCAGCCCCGTGGCCTCAGCACCTCTGAGACGGAGCCACTGGTCTTCAGCCTGCTTGCTTCACCCTGGGAGCTGTGCCCGGCGAATCCAGCTCAGACAGCTCCTTGCACGCACTCCCAGAGATGCCCAGCTAAGGTTCAGGCTGGCAAAGCCCTGGGCCGCGGCTGTCAGCATCCGACGTTTGTGACATCAGCCTCCATCTGCCCTCAGGCTACGGCTGGAGCCAATATCTGAGCCCTGGCCTTGTGGCCGGCGTCTCGGTTGCCGGTCTGGTCCTCCTTGTCCTCGTTAGCGTGGGGGCTTGTTACCTGCTCAGGAGACGCTGGCGGCAGGCTACGGAGGGTAAGAGCTGGACTGGTTCAGTGGGAACAGGGGTGTCGCTGGTGCCGGGGACTGGTGAATTGCGGTGGGGGCCAGTGGGAGACCCTTGGGGGGGATTCAGGGACAGGGGGATTCAGGGACTGGGGGCCTGGTGTTTGGGGGGGCTGGTGGGAGACCCATAGGGGGATTCGGGGACTGGGGGATTCAGAGACGGTAGCTGGTGTTTGAGGGGAGCCGGTGGGAGACCCTTGGGAGTGTAACAAACTTGGGGTTAATTAAATAACAAACCAGTGAATGAGAAAGGAATAAAACTTCAATCCCACAAACTGCAGAGAGCTCCGCTGGTGAACTGCTGCACACAGCTCTGTGGTGTCGAGGGTGACGGCTCTCACCGACTCACTCTTAGTGCCGTGCAGTCTGCAAACTTCTGGGTACAGAGACTAATAATCTGTGACTAATAAATAATCCTTGGATTGCCCGGTGAATAAGTCAGTGCCCGACTTCTCCGAAGGCTGTTGTGGATCTGGATGGGGTCGCACTGGCTCTGCCTGTTGGTCTGGCTTGTATTTCAAGCATGAAAAGCAGCGTCCTACCACGTTAGTGATGTTGTGATTGATCCATGGCCCATACAGCACCTCTCGTGCTCATTCTTTGCACGTCTCAAATCCTAACTGACCTCGTGGATCCTCGGTAGCGTTTCTTTTGGGAGACGTGTTGGAATTACAACCTTCCTGCCTTGAAATCCCCCCATCTATCACAGGAAGGCCAGGTCTGCAGTTCCAGTCATCTCTGATATTTGGACAGTAACTGCTCATTTCTTCAGGACACCCTTTAACTATCACTTCTCTAAGGATTCCCAATGAGTCCATTTTCTCCGTCTCCTCTCTTATTTCTTGCAGTTTCCTCTTAGCTCTGGGCATTGACTTTACAATCAGATCGACACAGGCCTGCATCTCTGTCTCTAAAGTCTTCTCTGGTTTCGTGGGAGCCACTGCTCTGGAAAGTGCATCTGCTGTGAACATGGATTTACCGGGTGTGCAGGTCACAACCAACTCACACTTCTGCAGCTTTATCATCATTCTGTGCACCCTTATGGTGCAGTCAGTCAGCAGTTTGCTGAATAACGCTGTCAGGGGCTTGTGCTCCGTTTCAGCTCCACTGTCTGACAGTAAATACACTGATCGAATCTCTCACAGGCAAACAAGATTCCTAAAAGCTCCTTCTCCATCTCTGGGTACCTGGTTTCTGTCTCAGTCAGTGATTTGGATGCATATTCCACTGGTTTCCAACACTCTTCAGGCTTCTGTAAAATCTCTGCATCCAACCCAGACCGTGAAGCATTTGCTGAAATTTTAACAGGCCTTCCTGGTGCATAAAACGTCAACACTGGGTCTTGCATCAGTTGTTGTTTTAAACCTTCCCATGATTCCTCCTGTTCCGCACCCGACCCATTCCTTTTATCCTCTAGGAGTTTTCTCAAAGCCGCTGCTTTGGTAATAGACCAGGGGTGAATTTCCCAAGAGAATGAACAATTCACAGGACCCGCTGGACATCTTTCCTTGACTGGTGAAGTGGCATCATTTCAATGGCTGAAATCTTCCTCGTCTCAGGTTTTACACTTTCATTGGAAAGAACGTTCCCAACCAAAGTCAGTTCGGTGACCCCGAAAACACCTTTCTCCCTCTGTAGTTTGAGGTTTGCAGCTCTCCTTGCATCCAGGACGTGCTGACGTCGACAATCGCGGTCCTCTGCCGTTGAGCCCCAGATGATGATGTCATCCATGGATGTGTCACAGATCTTAGGTATGGTTTTGTGGTACACTGCTGGCGCTGTAGCTCTGCGGGAGGGTAAGCGTCAGAATCTGCACCTTCCAACCGGGGTATTCAATGTGCACAGCTCTGAGCTTCCTTCAGTTCATTGTAGCTGCCAAAAACCTGAGCATGCGTCCGATTTACTGAACATTGAGTGTTTGCACATTGAGCCACAATCTCTTCTCCGGCTGGTGCTGTGACGTGCTCTCTTTGCACAGCCTTGCTGAGGTCTCTGGGATCTAAGCGCACGCGTAGCCGGCCGTTACTTTTCTCCACGATGACTAGGGAGCTCACCCATTCCGCTGGAGCCTCAGTGTTTTGTGTGACTTGCATCATTTCCATCCTTGTCAGCTCAGCCTTGAGTTTGTCACGCAGTGCAAATGGCACCTTTCTAGAGGGACCTGCTTGTTTACCCGGATTGTGTGTTCACCCTGCGAACAACCCAACCCCTGGAACAAGTCACCATATTCCCAAAGAGTGCCTCAGAGCCAGGTTCAGGATGATCTTGTAGTGAGAGCACCCGTTTGACCACGCTGAGTTTCTCACACGCAGCCAGGCCTAAATGTGGCGTCAACCAGACTGTCTTTAACTGAGTGCACTTGACTTTCCTGCTTTTGCAGCATTTTGCAAAATGATTGTTTTCCCCACATTTATGAGTTTCCCAAAGGCAACGCCCTGTTTGGGGCCATCCCGTTATCCACACCTTCCACATAACCGTCTCTGCCCCGTCGTCTTCCCCCTAGCAGTGGTTTTCAGAGCGAGTGGTTGCACTCTTTGGTTTGACCTGTCCTGGCTCTATTCTTTCGTACTTAGTAAGTGGATATCCCCTTCTGAGGAATTTGGCTCTTTGGCCTGTACTTTCACAGCTTCTGCTGCCCTGCATGTCGGGAGAGCTTTATCTAAAGTTAAATCTCGTTCACGGAGCAGCCTCTCTTCACACTTTCTCTTTAATGCTACAAATGATTCTGTCTCTGACCAGAGACTCTGTCAACTCACCAGATTCACAGGTTTTCCTGAGTTTCCTTAATTCTGTGACATATTGCTCTATGGTGTCATCACTTTTTTGCATGCATGTAAAAAAAGCTGTCTCTCAAAGGTCTTTTTCGTTTTTGGCACACAGTGTTCCTCACATTTAGTCAGTATTTTATTTAACTTCAGGCTTTCATCTTCCTCAGACTTAAAGTTGTTATAAATACCCAGCGGCTCCTCCCCAACAACATGCAAAAAAGACAGGTGATTTCACATTCCAGTATAACCTCAAAGCTACGAACGCCTCGGGAATGGGGGTTGTTTGTAACTCTGAAATGTTCACAACTCTGCACAAAACGTTCTGGTTCTTCCAGAAGTTTACAGTTGAACATTGACTTAATACAGCTTTGAAACTTTACTATGCAGAAGAAAACTCCTGCTTTCCCTTTCTTATTAGTAGTTGACTTTTAACCCAGTATTGTTCTGTGTTCGCGCTGTGTGTGTGTGTGTGTCGGCTGCTGCTGACTGCATGCTGCTGGTTCCAAAGGAGGTGTGCGATTGACAGCTCAGTTCGTAACACTGGTGGGAACTCTGAGGTTCTGCTATGTCATTTTTCTCCTCTGCCCCTATCTCTGCTAAATCTAATTCAAATCTCCGACTGAATTGGTTTCCGGTTCTCAGCAGCATCACCCAACACTTGCAGACTGGAAGGAGGTCGCAACACATCCTGTGGGGGCCTTTTTGTTTGTTTTCTGTATTTAGGCCAGTCAAGCTACTATTGTGCTCACCAAATACCCGCAAAAGCTCCTGTGCCCTGGGCATTGCTCCTGGTGCTCCTCGGATGCCCCCCCTTTGTCTCCGCTTTCAGTTGCAAACACAGGAGTTAACTCCAAAATCCGGGCAGTTTCCTTCCCCTTCAGCACGGCTACACCATGTAACCGAGGGATCTCGGGTTCATTAAATAATAAACCAGTGAATGAGGAAGGAATAAAACTTTAATAAAACCAACAGGAGAGCAGCATCCCTGGCGAACTGCTGCACACCCAGCTGTGTTCCCTTCCCAATTTCCACCCCACCCACTGCCTCCAGGGCACGTCTCCAAATTCCTATGTTCATCCCACTGTCCCTTATGAGGGAGTGTCTCTAAATGATAAACTTCTACAAACGTATTTCTACAGCAGAGGTCCCCAAAGGGGGTAGTGGGGCTTGGCACAGGAGGAGCATTTGGGGAGGGGGGACGTGGCGGAGCCCGGGCTGGCTCCCACAGGGGACGGGAAGGAAGCACCACCCAGCCCCGCTCTGACCCCATCTCCTCTCTGGCTCCACTCCTGGCCACAGCCCAGGGCAGCTCCTGGGCCAGCTCCTGGCCCCACCACGGCTCCCAACCTCAGCCCCCCAGCCCCAATAGTGGCCCCTGACCACACCCTGCTGCTGCCCCTGGCTCCCGACAGCAGCTCCCAATGGGGCGCAGACCACGAGGGGTTGGGGGGCATGATTGAAAACATTTGGGGACCACAGCTCCTCCAGGAGGGTTCAGAGGGGTGGGAGCTAGTTGTTGGAGGACCCTGGTGGCAGATATATGTGGGACACGGGTGGGCGGCTGGTGGAAGACATATGAGGAGATTTGGGAGATGGGGAAGACATGGGGGAATTGGGGGGTTGGACCAGTGGATATGGGGGAGAGACTGTGGGTGGTTTGGGGAGGTGGAGGCGGGTGGTTCAGGGGGGCTGGTGGGAGATACTTGGGGGAACACAGTGGTGGGGGGCTGGTGAGACACATGGGTGGTTTGTGGGGGGGCTGGTGGGAGACAATTGGAGGAATACGGGGGGTTGGGGCTGGTGGTGTGAGAGGAAACACCTGTGAGTTGGAGGCTGGGGGGAACATTGGAGACACTTCAGGGGATGGGGCAGTTGGTCTGGGGGGCTGGTGGAGACTCACGGGGGGATTCAAGGGTCTGGTGATTTGGGGGGACCCGGATTTATTAACAGAAACGATTCTTCTCTTTCCCACGAGGTGCTGAGCTTTCCCACAGGGCAGAGGCAGAGCCGACCTATGAGGTGAGTCCAGGGTATCCCCCGCCACCCCCCATAGCGGGAGGTGGGAGTGGCCCCCCCGAACCCGCTGCCCCCTGCTGTCTGGAGTGTGTGTGCGGCTGCAGCCCCCCCGAGTGCAAATCCCTGCCCCCTGCTGGGTGGAATCGGCCCTGTCCGAGTGTGTGTCTCAGACCCTGTCCTGCTACCGGCTCAGAGGAGATTCCGCCAGCCACAGAGTGGCAGCACCGTCCCCCTGGTCCTGGGGGCTGTTGAGCTGGGATCTCACTAGCTGTCTCTGGTTTTGGGCCTACAGAAACTCAGAAGACCATGCCAGGATATTTACAGCCAGCTGGATTATCCCCAAGCCAGTTCCCGCTGAGCTCTGCTGAAATCCCGACCGACCGGGGCCCCCTCTGCACTGCCTGGACCTTAAACACAAAGAGGAGCCATTGGACTCAGTGGGGCCAGACCCCAGCTGGTGTTAATCGACTGTTGCTCCACCAGAGAACTCGATCAGGAATAAATAGCTCTGAAACGCAGAGGATTGGGGGTATTTCTTTCTCTATATCAACTGTATAAAAACTGTGGAAATTCCTAGACAAAAAACTTGGGTTAACTTGGAGTTAAAGGTGAGACGTGAGCAGCAATTCCCAGGGGACACAGAAGAGGTGCACAAAGGAGATTTGAAATCCCAAAAAGGAGACAGGCAGGAAATTCTAGGGGCAAATTAAAGTTAGGAGAACCGGGCATTTGGCAGCACAAATTCCCACCCGTAAGCAGGGTCTGGGCTGCAGCTGGGCCTCCATGTCCATGAGTTTGGCTTTTCACAGCTTCTAGAGGAGGCTGAACGCTGCTGGGGGTGTTTGCGGTTCAGGATTCCGGCAGCGCAGAGGGGACCGTGGATTATATGGACCTTGGCCAGGCGCAGTTGGAATAGGCCCCGGCCTGGTATAATAGTCTCCATTGTAGTCTGGGGCTGGGAATATCCCTGGAGCACAGGATTTTCTGCTCGGGGCTGTCACGCTGGCTGGACCTGGGGACATTTAGTATATTGTTTGACATCAGTATGTCAGAATCATAATTTATGTGAGATATGCCATGGCAGGTAGTGTTAGAAAGGCTGTAATGTGCTAAGTAAGATGATGATGTCTGTGTTCATGTGTGATATTTGTAATGGAAGTTAGGGATATGTTTGCTATCTCTGTATTTCAAATTGTGCTGGCTGAGTAACGCCCCAGGCAGGATGGCTACAGAAGCATAGCCTGCTTAATGGCCCATTAAGACATTCCCAGGTGCAAGGGGCCCAGGGGGAGAAGCTGGAGATACACCCGATGAGTCACCAGGACTGGCTCATGTGACTCTGGACTCCATTTTAGTTCCTGTAAAATTCCACAAACCGCATGGCCAGGACTAGAAGGTATATAAGGCAAAGGCCTGGGGAATCCATTTTGTCTTTCAGTCGGGATTCAGCTTCAGCCACCTACCTACCTCTGGATCAATTCATCAGCAACTGAACTGAAGCTCTGAAACAAAGAACTGAGACCCATCCAAGTACTGGATGTGCACCAGAGGGACTATACAAGCCTGCAAACTCCACAATTTGCCTCGAAACCTGATGTCTATGGACTTTCAAATCATTTGTATGTGTCTGATTGCTTTAATTCTTTAACATTTCTCTTCTTGTTTGTTCCTTTCTCTTTATAATAAACCTTTCGTTTTTGTTACTAAAGGATTGGCCGGCAGCGTGGTATTTTGGGTAAGATCCAAACTTATATTGATCTGGTGCTGTGGCTGACCCGTTGGGTCAGAGGGAACCTTTGTAGTAAAGAGCATAGAGTTTAAATAACTGGTCTCTTCACTGGACCTAGTGGCCGATTCGAGCCAAAGACTGGAATGCAGTAAGGGGGGCTGTGTGTGTTTGTGTACTGGCTTCTTGATAACTGGTGTTGGAAATCAGAAGCGCAGTTCGTGGCTGGTTGGGAAGTCTAGCTTCAGTGCCACCCACCAGTGCTGGGAGAATCTGCTCTCTTTTTACAGCCTGCCCTGACCTTGGCATTTTCAGGTGGCTGCCCTAGGCACGGAAAGGTCACAGGGGCACAGAAAAACACAGTATGAAAGAGGGTGTGAAGAACAGCAATCACACCCCAGCTTGATATACGTGTGCGATGTCTGCCCCTATGGACAGTAGTTGTGGTGAGTGGTTAGAGCAGAGGACTGAGAGCCAGGACTCCTGGGTACTTTGCCCCGCTTCGTGCAGCCCCGTTGTGCTGGGTGGTCCCTGCCCGATAGCGCTCCCAGTCTAACACAGCCCTTTTGGGTGCCCTGGGGCGGGAAACTGTGTGGCTCAGGAGAAACAATCAACTGGGGGGGGCGCACTTCATAGCCGGTGTTGGCAGAGCTCCTCTTTACCCCCCAACACAGCTCCCTGTGTGCCCCTCTCCCATTTCCCACTCTAGGTCAGGAACTCCCAGCAACCTCTTCCCCCATAGGAGGGTCTCTATGTGCCCCCCATTTTCCCTCCACACCAGGGTCCCCCAATCTAACCCCTAAGCCAGGCCGCCCATTCCTGCCTCCCCGATACCAGGTTCCCCTGCCAGGGGCTCAGTCTGTGCTCTGTCAATCAGTCACACAATGACACTGCGGCGGGATGGGTCACGTGGTGCTGAGATGCAGCCACCTCTGGGGAGGAGCAGCTGCAGAACAGCCACACAGCAACACCACATGGGGATGGCTCGCCCAGTGTGGAGATGCAGCCACCTCTGGGGCAGGACAGATGGTAACAGCTGCACAGTGACTGCTCCCCAGCAGGAAAGTGCGGACACCTCTGGGGTGGAGGAAGGACATAGGACCTAACACAACAGTTGGAGGAAGGGGAATTGAGAGCAAATCACAGGGGCAAAGGCTGCGTCTTGAGAGCTGTAGCCTGGGATTGCGTCTTTCCCAAGGGGCATAAACCTCAGCAGGTTCCACTGCTCTGCCGCAGGAGCAAAGCGAATGTGGCAGGATTTGAACCCGCAGCTTTGGAGATGGCAGACCTGCTGTGCAGACGCTCAGCCATCCCCTCTGAGCTTCCCCCTTTCAGCTTGGGGGTCGGATGCTTACCCTGATGGGAAGCGAGTGGGCCAGCCCAGCCTGGTTGTGAACCTCGCAGCGATATTCCCCAGCGTCTGTGGCTGTCACGCTTTGAAGCGCCAGCTCCGGCTGGGACAGCCCCAGGCTGCTGTTATCCTTGTACCAGGTGTAGGTGACGGCAGCGGGGACGCTGCTGCTGAAACGGCACCTTAACTTCACCGGGTCCCCTTCGCACAGGACAGTCCCGGGTGTAGCCGTGATGTTCACACCTTTAGGGGCATCTGGAAACAGAGAGAGAAAAATGATCCGTAAAAGGGAGAGAGAAATTGGGTCTGCACCATATTGTATGGTCGTGAGCCCCACTGGGTGGAGTCGCTTTAAATAGGCAGTGAGCCCTCTGGGGCGCTCACCATGTTGTATGGCTTAAGAAGCAGCCGGAGCTGTCGTGTGTGCGTGTAGCTCAGCCTGGTGTATTGTGTGTGGTTAATAAACATGCTTATTTGAATCCCAACTCGTTGTTGTGGGTCTATTCAGCCGAGGATTGTTGTGTGGGAGGCAAAAGACACCACAGTGGAACTAGTCGGGAAATGGGGGGCTTTTGCCTGTGGGAAAGTTTGACTTTTGGGCAAAATTCTGAAAAACCAAAACATTTCATTGCAGAATGTCAAGTGGTGCATCATGGGAGATGTAGTTTGGTTGCCTGCTGTTGTCATTCATTTCCAGAGCCTGAGGGAGGACCCCAGCAACCTGAATGGACCAAACCAGGCCCAGCCACTAAGTCTGCCCGGCAACCAAGGAACCGGGCCGTGATAGGACCGCCCGGCGCGCCCAATCAGCGGCAGCGGGGCGGAGCCCCCACAGGAAGGGGCGGTATAAAAGGCCGGCCCCAGGGCTCAATCTGTTAGAGATCTCTGTTGGAGATAGATGTGCTGCTCTGCTGGCAGAGGTCTAGGCCGGAATAGAGCCTGGAGACTGGGTAGGGCTCTCATGGAGCTGGACCAGGCAACCCAGCCAGAGCGACTGGCCCGAGCCACCGGAGCCCTGGGATGGGGCGGAGACCCTGGAGCAACCTGGGTGGAGGATACCCCCCTGAGGCTGGACAGGACCTGGAGGAGCTGCCGGAAGCCGAGCCACTCCCTGCGCCCAATGACCTAGAGGAGCTGCCCCTCGAGGAGGTGCTCCCCGCATTGCTGCCTGTAGATGAGGAGGGACTGATGGGCCTACCCTGGACCGAGTACCCCCGTGATACTGAGGAGACAGGTACTGGGCCAGCGGGGAGGAAGTAGCCCAGGGGCAGCCAAAGCCTGTGGCTGAATCTGTGGCCTGGTTGGCGTGTTGCGGCGGGAGCTGTGCCAACATGGTGGCAACCGCTTTTGCCACTGCTAGAGCCCTGGGCTGGGATGCAGTGGAGACGGGTGGGCCTGTGTCCCCCTCCCCTCCCCTTCCCTAGCCACCCTGTCTGAGGGCCGGGGCAATAAACTGAAGGCTAGAGCGATAGACTGCTGGCTCGCCGAAAGCGAACAGTTTCCCCTTGGTTTGGAAGGCGCTGTGGCCTCCTCTGGGGCCAGAGCCCGGGCCAGTAAGGACAGCCCAGTGACAGCCGGGCTTGTGCCCAGCAGGGGTCCCAGCCCAGAGCGCTGGGACGAGGCCTTGCCTGCCAGAAAGCCCCATTCGCCTGGCTGAGCCCAGGGGGGTCTCTGACCTAAGCGTGTCAGAGCGGAGGCTTGGAGCGCCTGTGAGGGAGACAGGTGTTAGCCACCTCCTGTGTGCACAGTACAATCACCTGGCCAGATCCTGCAAGTGGATCTGCGTTCAGCTGCCCCAGCGGTCGAGCAGGTGCAGGGAGTAGGTCCTGTCAAGTTGCAGAGCAGTGCGTTCCTTCGTCTTTGCTGAGCTCAGTCGCCAGGAGGGACGCGGGCAGAGCGGGGGTTGTTCCGCTGGGTACAGCTTTCGAGGAGAAGGAATGGACTCTGCCCGAAGATACGGAACCTCTGATTGGGAGCAGAAAACAAAGAAAAACAGTTTGTGTTTCTGGCTTGATTTCTTGGGGGAAAAGAAAAGCCCTTGGGTGGAGGATTTCTTTGTGGGAGGTTCTGCATACACAGACCTTTGTGTTAGGTGGGAGGAATTTATAGTAGGGAAACCTAAACCCACTAAGAAGCTGGCCAAGAGAGCCCTGTGCTACGGGTGGGAAAAAGCAGCTAGAGAGCTGCAAGCTCACGTCGGGGAGCAAAAGGGTCAAATGACTCAGCTCCAGGGAGAAGTCTCCCAGACGGTCTCCCAAATGGCTAATTAGAAAGGGAAGGCCTACAGAGACCCGGCTCGAGTACAGGTGTCGTACACCAGACGAGGCGTGAGCTCTGGGAAAGACAATGGGGCCTTTAACCCGCGACACTGATTGATTGATTGGGTGGGCCGTGTCCCCAATCTACATAGCGGCGATTCGGTGTCACTGCTGTGGAATCAAAGAATTCATCATAAAATTGATTGATAGAATGCCTGGTCTGAAACTGGTCATAGAAGGCCTGGTCTGAAGTTGTAGCCTGAAACTGAAATAGAAGCCCCAGGCTAAACCATTAACAGAATGCCTCAACTGAAATTAGGATAAAGATGTTAAAACCCCACAAGAGGTCTCTGAACCACACCCGAGAGGCAAGTTCTCTGTTTGCCTTATTGAAGTCTGAACAGACTTCAACTGTTTTGGTAAGTACCAGTACCTGCCCCCCTTTGTCTTACTGGCCCCATAGAGACTTACTCCATAGAAATTAGCATTTGAACAGGTATTGTGTCACCACCCATCTTCGGGTGTTAACCAGGGTCCCTGAAAACCTGATTGTATAATCAAGTGACTCATTGGGCGTTCCTGTGAGGGCGTCTGGTGTACCCCACTCTGCATTGTGATTGTCTTTCTGTTAAGTATAAACTGTTAATCAAATTCCACTATACGATCAACATGTAAACGAACCTAAGCAACCCCTATATAAGTCTTTTGTATCTGGTAGCCAGGTGAAGTACATTTGCCCAGCATCCAGACATGCTGCTTGACTTCCCTATAGCCACCTGGGTTTTCCCTATGGCTGTAGTATTCCCCATAGCTATGGTTATGTGACTGTGTGTGTGTCACAATTAAAGCTGCACCCGATCCAACTCTAAAATGTAACAGTGTGATTCTTTTCCACGACAATTTGGTGCCGTGACTCGGATCTCCAAGTGCTAGACTTGCCTAGGAAGGACCACGGATCGCTCCACTTCAACCCCTCAGCACCACTCAAAGGTAAGAGACCTTTTAAATCTCTGTTTGGGGTCTTGAAAGAGGGCTGTCCATAGGCTTCCTATTTGAGAACAGCCAAGTGAGATCCAAACTTTGTTAAGGATCGGGGTAAGCTTTAAATTGTCTGTGTCTATCTGTTTTGTCTGTATGTAACTGAAGTGGTCACCTGGTTTATTGTGGGCTGCAGACATTAGGTCTCCCCCACCTGGTTTATTGTGATACTGGAAAGCGCGCCAGGTACTGTGGGCTGGAGATGCAAGTCTCCACCCCGGCAGGTTTTACTGCGGGTCGAGGACGTTCCCCGTCAGGTACTGCAGGCTGAGGATTTTAGTCCTCCCCTGACAGGTTTACTGCAGGTTTGACGGGCTGAAGGACGCTATTAGATCCACACCCCGGCAGACTGAGGGCTGTGGACATGGTTAGATCCACACCCCGGCAGGTTTAGGTTTTACTGCAGGTTTCATGGGTCCCGGCAGACTACGGGCTAAGGATCATGTGCTCTGCCTGGTAGGTTTTTGATTTCACTGCCAGCTGAAGGTAGAAATCTTCACCTTGGCAGGATTGGGTTCTTCCTTTCCTTCTCTTTTTTATAAACTGAAGCTATATATATCTATTTTCTTTTCTGCCAGCTAAGGATGGGAATTTTCACCTTAGCAAGTTCAAGTTTCTGTCAGTGGAGGGCTGGTTCTTCCCTGTAGCAGGTTTAAGCATTACACCCAGGAAACATCAGAGGGTGGGAAAGTAATGTGTGGGTATGACCCAAATGATTGTGCTTAGCTAAATGAGCCGTTGACCAGGTCTTGGACTAAGGCAAGTTCTAGCCGCCCTGATTCCACTGCAAGCCTTGTTGGCGCTAACCGGTGTGAGTCAATTGCAAGGGGGGCTTGCCTGAACCTAGTGACCCAACGGACAGGCGGAGTGTTTTGCAGCCGAAGAGGCTATCCCTTTCCCCTTCAATTCATGAGCTTCCTTAGATCCATTGTCCAAATGGACTCCTGTGATTTGGAAGACCCCTTCTGTGTCTTGTCTCCTTTCCCAACCCCCTCCCGCTAAATAAGCGTTCCATCATCGGGTTCATTTCACCCCAGCTGCATTGCGGGCTGAATTGAAGTGGTGTGGATCCCTCAATAAGCCATTCCTGTGTATGTGTGTGTGTGTGTGTGTGTGTGATAAGGGGAACAGGACAATCTAGGCAAGTGTCAGACCCCCCCCCCCCACCAAAGGGAACCCCAGTGTATTATCTAGTATGTATTAAGCTCCCTGAACTTGCAAGTTTCTAGCAAATTGGCATTCTTACACCAAGAATGACCTGGCCTGGCAATTTCCCGATGTGAAAACACTTGATTTGGATAAGATAATGCATTTAAGAAAAACGCTAGAGTCTCTTGGATCCAAAGTATCCCAGGCACAATGGGGTGCATTTTTTGAATTAGTATAATAAAGCTTCAAAAAGTCACAAACTTGAAATCTCAAAGCCTCCCAGTAAAAATTAAAACAGCAATGGAAGGAGGTTTGGGTCTAACATCTGTAAGACCCCGATGAATGTTTGTCTGTCTCTATCTCTGTCTGTGTATGCCTATCAGAATGTGTGAGTGTGAATGAAGGGACCGATTGAAACATGTGTCTCTGTTGTTGATACAGTATTAATGCTGTTTTCTTGAGTGTTACATTGGTAATACTGTTTCCCTAAGTAAAGAACTATATTAAGGTTGTTACAGTGTTAATACTTTTCCTATTAATACTATTTACCAAGTTTCTGTATTCCCAATAAAGGTGGCTTGTTGCCTTATCCCCTAGAAGAAAAATAGATCCTGTGATATTTGCTATTTGGGTAATATTAAAAATGCAAGGGGAGAACAGTAAGCATGCCATTGTTGTTGTGAATACCGGGGGTGCACACCCAAGGAAACTTTGTCAGTTTCAACAGTGCAAGGAGTCTGTGTGTGTGTGGGGGGGCTGTTGAAATCCCTGTTTGTCAGTTTCAGCAGCGCAAGCAGGAGTGCTTGCCTGTTGAATCCCCTACTTGTAAATTTCAACAATGCAGGAGCCTGCCTGCCTACTGAAAAACTTAAAACCAGGCTTAGTAACTGTCCCAGATCAAAAGCACATTAGAAATCCACTGTGCAATTAACAAAGTATTCTTGCAGCCCCAGGCAGCTGCACTGCCAGGGTTGTCACACTTGAATGAGTTTGGGAAGCTGGGTGACATTGTCTTAAGAATTGCCCCAGGGTGCTCCAATGATGTCCTCAAGGGAAGGAAAAGATCATTAAATTTCTAAGGAAAAAAATATGCAAAGGTTCAGAAACCTATGGTAAAAGATAGTTTGATGTGGTGGTCTGACCAAACAAAAGAAAAGCTAGGAAAAAGAGTTGTGATACTTTACTGTAAAAAGAAAAGCTAGAAAAAGGCAAATCTGAACTATTAATTGAAGAAACTCCAAACTGAGAACAGTGCTTTAAGGGTTAAACTGAAAGAGTGTAACTCCTCTGCACATCACAGTACTGCTATCATGCAACAGGAGGAATACATCGATTTTTAAATGGAAAACAGCTCAGCATGTTCATAAGTATACTCCTCTCAGTACAGAGGAAATAAGGGGCTTATTAAGAATCTCCCAGATATAAAGCCCAAAGACCCAAACTTGATGTTTTGGAAATAAATGTGTGTAAAACAAGATAAGCCTGATGTCAAAAATTGTAAGCAAAAGTGGGAAAAGAGTAAAAGATTAACCCTATAGAAGCTGGAGGAAATGGAACAGTTAAAAGTTGTAAAATTGTTATAGGAAAATAAATTCTTGGTTTTGTTGCAGCCATTCTGAAGAAAAATGGGCCCTTCTCCTAAAGGACTGGTCTGTAAATAAACCTGACTAAAGTGACTTAAATATGAATGATTTAGTTTAAATCATGAACTAGAACAGGGGGGGGGGAAAAAAAGGATTTCCATTGGAACTTATCTGCCTCCAAATGCATAAAAGGAAATGTAATTTGTGTACAAATGTGTATTTTAAGCAATAATTCCACCTCCCCCAAGGGGATAGAAAAAGTATTCTTTTATCTTTCAGGACTAAGAAAAAAACTGGTACCAGTAAAACAGCTATAGAACAAAACCATGGATCTAGTGTTGCGACAAGGGTTGTGTTGTGTCATTGTTTTGTCTTGTTACTATTATTATTGTGTTTGGTATTGAAGGTACGGCATTAAGCAGAAAGGAATCAGGAAGCACTGTAAATCAATGAAGTTAGTAGGAAGAGATCCTGAAATTAAATGTTTTTGGTACCAATTAAAGAATGTGATTTTAAATTTCAAGTGCCTAAATTCACTAGTAGCCTTGTTACAAAATTCTGATCAGAGGAGCACCAAAGCCCACACTTCCTAATTGCAAAAGGAACTGTTGGCACAGGTACCTCAAGTTCTAATTTGTGCAGATCTGCAAGCAGTTTAAGCTGCAGTTTTTCTGCCATCCCTAATCTGGCTACTACTTTGTCATGTTTTCCTGCAGCTGCTATCTATTTTACCGTTGTGAAACTCTGTTCGGCTTTCCTATCTAGCCTAATCCCCAATCTAAGCGGATTTTTTGTTGTTGTTGTTTGCCTTCACTTCCTACTATTCGCAAGCAAATAACAAGCCTTTTGAAATGGCAGGGTATGGTAGACAATGAATCTTAAAGTTTGCTTCACTCATAAAATCCCTGCAGAACCTAACCTGAATTCAGTCACTGAGCCGCTTATCTAATCGGCCGAGGCTGTCTACTTTTAAAGGGCTAAAACTGAGTATGAAAGGCTTTTCCTTTCAGCCCTAATGCTCTGTAAACTTAGATCTAACCAGTTAAAGGTGATGTATACCTTTTTATTCTTCTGTGAAACCTGTACTGCTTAAAATGAATTTGACTGTTTTACAAGAGTGCCTGTACATCCTAATTTGCAGAACCAGTTTCACTGCCAAACGGAATGGGCACAAGGTCATGGTTATTGTGCCTCAAAGTGTCAAATTAGATATTTGCAAGAATTGCCCACCAGCAATCTATGGAGATAAAGTATGGAAGGTAAGCCCTTACCAAAATTGGCCCTAGGATCCTTTGGGTTACCCTGGGTTATAAGTCAGTGGGCTGGGAGAGAGAAAAAAACTATTGGATACCAGGGGCTGTAGTGCATGAACCCCCATAAATGGGTCTGCCTATCCATACCTTCCTCCATAGAAACATGCAACAGAACTGCCATAGTGGGAACATGTATTTGGAATAATTTAGAAAAATGACACACAAGTCCTATACAAAGTCTACACTGTTATATTGTAATACCTTGCATACCTTGCCCGTGCAACTCACTCCGTGACTCTCACGAGCAAAGGGGGGATGTCGGATGTTATCGTGATTTCATGATTTTTGGTGGTTTGATTTTTTGATTTTTGTGTCATCATGATTTGATTTGATCATGATTGAGTTGCCCCAAATTTTATTTTATGGTTGCCCTGAATTTTGGGTTGCCCCAAATTTTATTCCCTTTGTGAGCTTCACCCCCTCCATGGGGACCCTTTGCAAACTTGCAAATGGATTGTGTCCAAATGCCTATTTTGAATGTGTTAGTCATCATTGATATGTTTTCAGTATGGGTAAAAGCATATCCTTGTAAGCAAGCAGATGTGAGTAGCTGTTGCCAAGAAACTATTGAAAGAATTTATACCTTGGTTTGGGTTACCCCTCATCCTGGACAGTGATAAAGGGACCTATTCCAAAGAACAAGTCATTCAAAACCTATGTGCAGAAACCAGCTTAAAGTGGCCAAATGGCTTACCCATGCCTCTCATGTATCTTAGTCCATGTTTTCTGTTGACAGTATTTCTATCTCCACATGAGATCCTTATGGCCAGATCCATGAGATGACCACTAGATTCACAAGGATTGGATCTGCACTTAACTGATGATGTGATACTGAACTATTGTAAACTATTAATGAAGTGTGTCAAGTCTATCTACTCACAGGTTCAAGAAGCCCTTCCAGCACCTGCAACAGAACTGTACCATTCCCTCCAATCTGGCAATTGTGTCCCTGTAAAAGTCCACCAACAACAGAATGTGTTGCAACTTCGGTGGAAAGGACCTTATTTAGTGCTGCTAACCACTAACACTGCGGTGCAATGTCAAAGATACCTTAACTGGATTCATGCTTCAATTGTAAGCAGCCTCTACCGCCAAAAGAAGAAAACAACCAAGAAACCCAGCAATTAATGGACATTTTTGTTTCACTGTGAAAGTTCAACCCCCCCCAAGAAGACCTTACATTCTAACTGCCTTAACTGCCTGCTAATCTCGTTTGATGTAATGCAACCTGAATATGTACATAGTTCTAATGTTCTGCCTTATAATAATGTATAACCATGCATTCTCCCAGTCTCTCCTCGAAAACCATGCCTGTAGTTTTGGGTATGATTGTCAAGCAGACAACCGCCTCCCTTGCCTCCCCGTAGCATGCCCAGTGGATAAGGCATCGGACCAACCTGAAGCCTGGGCCTCCTGGACCTATGCCCCACTGGACAGTGTGCGGGAAGGGTAAGTGCCTGGACCACTCTTTAGATGAGAGTGAGGGGGTGTGGAAGTACAATTTATAGCAGGACAAGTGCTTGAACCTGAACTACAGAAAATGGCTTTGTGGAACAGGCAAACCTAAGTGTGCTTAGCAAAAGTTTTGTTTCAATATTGTTGTAATTCCCCCCCAGTAGTAATGGATAAGAGAGGCCACAGATGCTTATGCCCTTTCAAATCAGAGTCTTTTTTTTATGTTGTACTGGAAGTACAAAAGGGAGGATTGTGGAATCAAAGAATTCATCATAAAATTGATTAATAGAATGCCTGGTCTGAAACTGGTCATAGAAGGCCTGGCCTGAAGTTGTAGCCTGAAACTGAAATAGAAGCCCCAGGCTAAACCATTAACAGAATGCCTCAACTGAAATTAGGATAAAGATGTTAAAACCCCACAAGAGGCAAGTCTCTGTTATGAGCCTTAAGCCTTATTGAAGTCTGAACTGACTTCACCTGTTTTGATAAGTACCAGTACCTGCCCCCCTTTGTCTTACTGGCCCCATAGAGACTTACTTCATACAAATTAGCATTTGAACAAGGATTGTGTCACCACCCATCTTCGGGTGTTAGCCAGGGTCCCTGAAAACCTGATTGTATAATCAAGTGACTCATTGGGCGTTCCTGTGAGGGCATCTGGTGTACCCCACTCTGCATTGTGATTGTCTTTCTGTTAAGTATAAACTGTTAATCAAATTCCACTATACGATCAACATGTAAATGAACCTAAGCAACCCCTATATAAGTCTTTTGTATCTGGTAGCCAGGTGAAGTACATTTGCCCAGCATCCAGACATGCTGCTTGACTTCCCTATAGCCACCTGGGTTTTCCCTATGGCTACAGCATTCCCCATAGCTATGGTTATGTGACTGTGTGTGTGTCACAATTAAAGCTGCACCCGATCCAACTCTAAAATGTAGCAGTGTGATTCTTTTCCATGACACTGCCCAGGGAGTGCATGTCGGTGGAGCAGTTTTACGTGATGCCCCTGCAGTGCAAACGGGGCCACACCCGACAATTTGGAAGAACTACAGAACATTTACAAGTTCCACGTCCCAGGAGCCGGTGCCAGCGGGAGGTTCTGTTCCGACCGGCAGTGGGCTCAGGAGAGGCCAGGAAAGTCCAGCCTGAGGAAGAAAGTGTTATTCAGGCTGGCGGGGGCCATGCGGCTGGACGCAGCTGAATTTCGGGAAGCGCTCGGACAAGGTCTGTTGCCGACCCTAAGGGTAACTTTGGGGCCCATCGACCCAGCAATTACTCCGCTGGGCATGATGGGAGAAAGGATTAGGGTGGCATAGGACCTTCGTAGGGAGGCTCTCCCAGGATCAAGGAAAAAGGTGTCCGCGGTGAGCATCAGGGAGCGGTCTCATGCTGGGAAGAAAAAGGTAAGTCTTGGAGAAGGGCAGCCCAGAGGACAGATGGCTGACGTCTACACAGCCGCTGTCAGAACGGCAGCAATGAGGGAATGCTGTGTGGACGCAGCTCCTGAAGTACGAGGCCCAGGGAGCCGTCCATGGATTTAGAACCAAGCGAGCTACTCAAGAGGCTGGCGCTGCATGAGGGGAACTAGCAAACAGCGGCAGCTCTTTCAGGGCAGAGAGAAGATCTTTTGTGAAGGGGCCGAGCTTCCCCCCTGCCCTAGAGACTATTGCACCAGTGAATCAGGATCACTGGCGGAGGCTGACTGTGAGAGCGCTAGTATTGGGGACGTTCGGGGAAGATAAAACAGGACCTCTTACTGGACACCGGCGCCGAGGTGTCCTATCTATGCGCCAGACACAGCCCAGCAGCTAAGGAATTGCCCATTGAGGCATGGCAGACATTAGAAGGTTTCAATGGGGAAGATAGTTTAACTCCCTTCACGTATCCCACTGAATGTCAGCTCTAGACGGGGTTGGAATATTCGGGGTTGAGGCTCTACAAAGCACTGGAGCCGTGACTGATCTCCTGAAGAGAGTGGTTCTTTCTCAAGGAATCGATACAGAGCCTCATGCAATAGCAGCCTCTCACCGAGTGGCGGCAGTAAAGGCACGCTTAAGTGTGGACCTGCCGGAGCAGGAGCCAGATGTTACGCAAGTGGCTAAACTGTTTCCCAGAGCATTGGCAAAGAAGAAGCAGGGAAAACGGCAACTCAGCCCAGGTGGGCTGGGGCTAGGCCAGGCTGACTCTGCCATGGAAACCAGGCATGTTCTCCACTGGGGTGAAAACAGCAGCAATGACCCGGCCGCTCGGGGTCAGACTCAAAGCTACACCCCCCCTGGGCTTGAATTGGAGCCACTGGGGCGAGTGGCTGGGACTCCAACCAGCTAGGGGCCGTGCTAGGGTCCAACTAGGCCAACCAACTAGGGGCCGTTCTCCTCCTGACCTGCTGCTCACAAACAGGGAAGATTTGGGAGGGGAAGTAGAAGTGGTGGCCACCTGGGCAGCAGTGACCATGAGATGGTCGTGTTCAGGATCCTAACAGAAGGAAGGAAGGAGAACAGCAGGATACGGACCATGGACTTCAAAAAGCAGACTTGGACTCCCTCAGGGAGCTGATGGGCAGGATCCCCTGGGAGGCTAATGTGAGGGGAAAAGGAATCCAAGAGGCGCCCAGCTTGGCTTAACAAAAGTCTTTGGTGAACTTAAACACAAAAAAGAAGCTGACAAGAGCTGGAAGCTTGGTCAGATGACTAGGGAGGATTATAAAAATACTGCTCGAACATGTAGGAATGAAATCAGGAAGACCAAAGCGCAGTTGGAGTTGCAGCTAGCAGGGACGTGAAGGGGAACAAGAAGGGTTTCTACAGGTATGTTACCAACAAGAGGAAGATTAGGGAAAGTGTGGGCCCCTTACACCATGGGGGAGGCAACCTAGTGACAGAGGATGTGGAGAAAGCTGAGGTACTCAATGCCTTTTTTGCCTCTGTCTTCACAGACAAGGTCAGCTCCCAGACTACTGCACTGGGCAGCACAGAATGGGGAGGAGGTGAACATCCCGCAGTGCTGAAGGAACAGGTCCAGGACTATTTAGAAAGATTGGACGTACACAAGTCCATGGGGCCGGATGCAATGCACCCGAGGGTGCTGAGGGAGTTGGCTGATGTGATTTTAGAGCCATTGGCTATTATCTTTGAAAGCTTGTGGTGATTGGGGGAGGTCCCTGATGATTGGAAAAAGGCAAATCTAGTGCCCAACTTCAAGAAAGGGAAGAAAGAGGATCCAGGGAACTACAGACCTGTCAGCCTCACCTCAGTCCCTGGAAAAATCATGGAGCAAGTCCTCAAGGAATCCATTTTAAGGCCTTGGAAGAGAGAAAGGTGATCAGGAACAGTCAACATGGCTTCACCAAGGGCAAGTCATGCCTGACCGACCTGATTGCTTTCTATGAAGAGGTGACTGGCTCTGTGGATGTGGGGAAAGCGGTGGACGTGATATACCTTGACTTTAGCAAAGCTTTTGATACAGTCTCCCACAGTATTCTTATCAGCAAGTTAAAGAAGTATGGGTTGGATGAATGGACTATAAAATGGATATAGAGCTGGCTAGATCATTGGGTTCAACGGATAGTGATCAATGGCTCCATGTCTAGCTGGCAACCGGTCACAAGCGGGGTGCCCCAGGGGTTGGTGCTGGGGCTGGTTTTGTTCAACATCTTCATTAACGATCTGGAGGAAGGGGTGGATGCATCCTCAGCAAGTTTGCAGATGACACTAAGATAGAGGGAGTGGTAGACACGCTGAAGGGTAGGGATAGGATACAGAGTGACCTAGACAAATTGGAGGATTGGGCCAAAAGAAACCTGATGAGGTTCAACAAAGACAAGGACGGAAGAATCCCAGGCACAGCTACAGACTGGGGACCTACGAGCTAGGCAGCAGTTCGGCAGAAAAGAACCTGCGGGTTACAGTGGATAAGAAGCTGGATGTGAGTCAGCAGTGTGCCCTGGTTGTGTTTGCCCAAGAAGGCTAATAGTATACTGGGCTGCATTAGTAGGAGCATTGCCAGCAGATGGAGAGAAGTGATTATTCCCCTCTATTCAGCATTGGTGAGGATGCATTTGGAGTATTGTGTCCAGTTTTGGGCCCCCCACTACAAAAAGGCTGTGGACAAGTTGGAGAGAGTCCAGTGGAGGGCAACAAAAATGATTGAGGCTGGAGCACAAGACGTATGAGGAGAAGCTGAGGGAACTGGGCTTGTTTAGCCTGTAACAGAGAAGAATGAGGGGGGTTTTGATAGCAGCCTTTAACTATCTGAAAGGGGGTTCCAGGGAGGATGGAGCTAGGCTGTTCTCGGTGGTGGCAGATGACAGAACAAGGAGCAATGGTCTCAAGTTGCAGTGGGGGAGGTCTAGGTTGGATATTAGGAAAAGGTTTTTCCCTGGGAGGGTGGTGAAGCACTGGAATGGGTTACCTGGGGAGGTGGTGGAATTTCCATCTTTAGAGGTTTTTAAGCTGTGGCTTGACAAAGCCCTGGCTCGGATGATATAGCTGCGGTTAGTCCAGCTCTGAGCAGGGGGTTGGACTAAATGCCTCCTGAGTTCCCTTCCACCTCTAATAGTCTATGACTTGACTGCGATTTAACCCCAGTTCTCAGCGCCCTTCTTGCAGTGTAGACAGACTCCCAGGCCTGGGGAAATGTTGCCCCAAAGGGCTCTGCGCGTGTCTATGTGACATTACTCACCACTCAGAAGGCAAAGGGCAGGGAACAGCACAAGGGCCATCTCCGTCCGGCACACAGCGCTCTGCGGGCCTGGGAGGGGAAAGGGGCCGAGAATGATTCACCTGCAGCGTTTCTGGGAGACTGCTAGTCTGTGCCAGGAAATGCCCGCGGCTGTGTCCAGCCGCAGGATCAGCTGTGACACCAGGTATTTTACAACTATGGCCCTTCGTAAAAGAATTTCCTAACCAGGTAAGGAGTAAAGCTCGGAGATTTGCCTGACGGAGCAAGGATCAGTTGCATTTCCATCCCCGCGTGCTTTGCGGGCCGTGTGTGCCGGGCTTACGGGCTCAGGGGTGAAATGCAGCCATCTCTGGGGAGGGACACGTGGACTGTTTGACAGCTCACAGCACCGCAGAGGGCGGTTTCAGGGCAGGACCAGAGGATGGCTCCTGTGTGGAGCTGACACGTGCGTCAAGATTCAGGGACGTGGAGGGGAACTAGCCACGTTGGGATGTGACAGGGACCCTAAGGCCATATCCTGAGCCCTTGGGAAAGAGCCGCCTGGGCAAGGGGTATACTAGCCACAGGGGCAGGGTTGGATTCAGTATCTTAGCTGGGAACAGCAGAGCACCACCAGCAGAGATCAGCCTGGACTGCCAGATGTGAGCGCCCCCTACTGCGCCCCCCACCCTCTGCCTGCAGCACAGCGCCCCCTAGTGTCCGCCCTGGGGTACTGGGGCCAGCACTGACTGCAAGAGGAGAGCACCCCCAGCCCATCCTGAAGCTCTGCACCACTTCCTCTGCTGCTTCCCCTCTGATAACTAGAGTGTTTATCGGGTCCCATCTCTGTGTGTCTCTGGCCACATCCTGGGGAGAGCCAGTGTCTGCTGTTACCAAACCGGTCTGAGCACGTTCGCTCTGGGTAATGGTACAACTGGCCAGCCAGGGTCTGAGGGCCAGGCAGTGTCTGAAAATAAATTTCCCCTCCAAGAGCTGGGGATAGAACCCAGGCACCCTGACTCCAGCCCCCTGCTCTAACCCAGCACACCCCACTCCCCTTCTCTCCCCTCCCAGAGCCAGGGAGTCTTGGCTTGCGGCCCCGGCTCTAACCCAAATGCCATGCTGTCTCTGAACAGTAGTTCAATCTAGCCTGGTCTGCCCCATCCGACCTCAGACCCCGTCACAGCTTGCCCAGCTGTTGAGCGTTTCAGCCAGCAGTGAAATGCAGCCTGCTCTGGGGTGGGGCACTACGAGCTTGCTGGGCAGGGACTGGCTCTCGCTCCATGTTTGGGAAGCCCCCAGTGTATTTTCAATGCTTGGACAAACTGTGGTGAGACAGTGCGGTCCAGTGGCTAGAGCACTGCAGTGGGACACAGGGCCCTGGGTCCAACTCCTAGATCTGCCATGGACGTTCTGTACAATAACGTGCCAGTCACTGTACCTCAGTTTCCCCTCCCACCTATTGTCCATTGTAACTTCTTTGGGGCAGGGACTGTTTCTCGCTGTGTGTCTAGGCAGCATCTGGCACAACGGGGCCCTAATCTCAGCTGGGGCCACTCCCATAAGAAACTCTCACCCTTTAATCTCCTTTCAGTGATTTAGAGATTTGAAGAATCATTCTCCCCAAATCTAGCTTTTTGCCCCAGCTAAGCAAGAGTGGCTTTTACCTGGGCCGGGGTTAGTGGCTGGAACTCTGCGTGATCCCACTGCTGACACCAACAGGAAGCCAAGGAGGTTGAGGCAAGTAACCAGTAATCATACTGAGCTATGTCTGTGGCTATAGCCCCAGTCGCTGTGAGTGGCTGGTGGCTCAGGGGAGGAAAGGGAACCGTGATAGTGTGTTCCTGTCCTTAAAGGAAATGTATTTGCTACTCAAGCGACAAGAATGCCTAGTGGTTATTGTGACTGAGAATCAGGACTCCTGGGTTCTATCCGGGGCTCTGGGAGGCGAGTGGGGTCTAATTACCAGTTACTCACAAAGGAAGAGTGACTATTCATGGGCTGATGTCGGATTGGAAGGTGATCTCGAGTGCGGTTCCCAGGGATGTGTTCTGTGTCCGGTGCTGTTTAACATCTTTAGTACTGACCTGGCTGTCGGACTAGAGAGCAGACTGAGCTAATCTGCAGATGACACAAAGCGGCAGTGGGAAGGTTCCAGCACTTGGGAGGATAGAGCTAAAATTCAGAAGGATCTTGATAAACTGGAGCAGTGGGAGGAAGTGGCCCAGGGACAGCATGTTGCGGCCCCCGTCAGCGCGTTGCAGCTGGATCCCTGCTGACTCGGTAACAAACGCCTTTGCCACTGGTAGGGCCCTGGGCTGGGACGCAGTGGAGTCGGGTGGGCCTGTGTCCCCTCCCCCACTTCCCTGACCACCCCGGCAGTGCTTGGCTTCCTCTGCACTGCTGGCCAGAGGACCACAAGCTTGCCTGCCCCGCCCCGCCTGAGGGCCGGGGTTGCAGACTCATAAACAAAGAGCTTATTCCCCTCAGCAAAGGTGCTGTGGTCTTCCTCGGAGCCTGGGCCAGGGGAAGGGTCGCACCGGCACGGGCTGGACCGTGCAGCCAGCCTGCAGGAGGAGAGAGCTCAAATTCAGAGGGATCTTGATGAACTGGAGAAGTGGACGATAGGCCACAAAATGAAATTCAGCAAAGAGAAAGGTAAGGTGCTCCAAACGCACAAACACAGAATGGGGGTAACTGGGAGTTGTGGTGGGTCACGACCTGGATGGGAGTCAGTCACGCGATGCTGGTGCAGAAAAAGCACATGCAATGTTCGGCTGCATGAACAGAGGCGTAGCTGGCAAGTCACGGGCGGTGATAGCACTGCTCTACTTGGCGCTGGTAGGCCTCAGCTGCAGTGGTGTGTCCAGTGTCGGTCACCGAGGTATAGGAAGGCTGTCGAGAAGCCGGAAAGGATCCAGAGGCGGGCGACAAAGATGCTCAGAGGGGTGGAATGCAGCCATGTGGGCAAAGGCTGAAGGAACTGGGGATGTTTAGTCTGGAAAACAGATTAAGTGGGGACATGAGCGTGGTCTTCAAATACTTGCCAGGATGCCATAAAAAAGGGGGAGAAAAGTTGTTCTCTCTTGCCATGGAGGGCGGGACAAGAGGCCATGGGTTCAAACTACACAGAGCAGATTTAGAGTGAATCTCAGGAAAACTTCCTAACAGTAAGGGCAGTCGGGCGATGGAGCAGGCGGCCCTGGGAGCTCGTGGAAGCTCCTTCACTGGAGGTTTTCCAGAGGAGACTGGATAGCGTCTGTCTTGGATGGTTGAGACACAACAAATCCTGCATCCTGGCAGGGGTTAGATGTGACGTGATGACCCTTGCGGTCCCTTTAACCCACACTGTGGTTCTAGGATTCGAGTGGATTGGAGCAGGGGGGCTGGGAGTCAGGACTCCTGGGTTCTCTCCCAGCTCTGAGAGGGGAATGGGGCTGCAGTGGTGTGACAGTCCCCCAGGAACCGGGCTCCGGAAACCACTCGGGGCAAAGCCAGTCAGGACGATAGTGCTTGGCGTCTGCCCCTCCCCCCGCCCTGGGTGTGCGCACACCAGCGCAGCCACCTCCTGACCCTGAGGTCAGAGGGTTCAGCCCCCCCACTCCGCCTGAGCCCCCTGTGAGTCCCCCTGGACGGGACCCTGGGGAGCTCTGACATGCCCCAGAGGGGCCGTGCGCCCCGCCTCGCAGTCAGAAGCGATTCACAGCCCACGTGGGAGGCAGGAGGGTTTATTAGTTCTCAGGATCCCGGCGCAGAGAGACTCTGTTAGCAGATTAATTTGAGGTTATGGCAGCAACCAACGAGCGAGCCCAAGAGCCCATTCTCAGGCCCTGCTCCCGAACCCCCTTATGAGGGGGTCCACTTTCCAGCCAACCCGCCCCCGACAATCCACCATTTCCAATAGTTTAAACCAGCAAGTCACCCATGCCCCACGCTGCAGGGGAAGGTGAAAACCCCCCACGGTCTCTGTCAATCTGACCTGGGGAAAATTCCTTCCAGACCCCAAATCTGGCGATCAGTCAGACCCAGAGCACGTGGGCAAGACCCACCAGACACCTGGGAGAGAATTCTGTGTGTATCTCAGAGCCCTGCCTCTCGAGTGTCCCACCACCGGCCGTTGGAGATATTCGGTGCTAGCAGTCGCAGATCAGCTCCGTGCCATCGCAGGCGTCTGCTCACACCATCCCTCCATGAATGTATCACGCTCAGTCTTGAAGCCAGGTCGGTTTTTTACCCCCACTGCTCCCCTTGGGAGGCTGCTGCAGAACTTCACTCCTCAGATGGTTACAAACCTTCCTCTAATTTCAAACCTAAACCTATCGCTGGCCAGTTTGTATCTATTGGTTCTTGTGCCAACCCTGGCGCTAAAATGAAATAACTCCTCTCCCTCCCTGCTGTTTATCCCGCTGACGTGTTGAGAAGAGCAATCGTGTCTCCCCAGCCTTTGCTGCGTTAGGCTAAACAAGCCAAAGTCCTGAAGTGTCTTCTCAGAGCTTTTCCATTCCTCTGACATCCCAGCAGCCGTCCCCGCACCTGTTCCCATGTGAATTCATCTTTCTTAGACACGGGAGACCAGAACCGCACACGATGTTCCAGACGAGGCCTCACCTCTGCCCTGTGCAATGTTCCTAACACTTGCTTGTCTCTACTGGAAATACCTCCCCCGCTGCAGCCTAGGCCGCATTAGCCATTCGCACAGCCGCATCCCACTGGCGGCTCATAGTCATCCTGTGATCACCCAGTTCACCCAGGGCTTCCTTCTCCTCTGTCACTTCCAGCTGATACGTCCCAGCTTCTTGTTAGCTCCTACGTGCATCACCTTGCCCTGGGCACTGCTACATTTCATCCCATTTCTGTTACTCCAGGTTACAAAGTCGTCCAGTTCTGCTAGGATCTTCCGGTCCTAGTCCGGATTGGCCATAGCTTCCCACCTAGAGTCAGCCGCACGTTTTATTAGCACACCCCAGGTTGTGTGCCAAGGTGCCTAATACAAATGGTAAATGAGATCGGTTCCAAGACTGATCCCTGAGGAGCTCCACCAGTAACCTCCCTCCAGCCTCCCCGCTCTGACCACTAGTCCCTACTCCCCTCCCACCCAGGCATAGAACCCAGGAGTCCTGGCTCACAGCCACTCTAACCACTCAGTCTTATCACTACCGACCCAGCAAGCACGTTGCCTTTAAGGCCAGGAACACGCTATCGTGGTTCCCTTTCCTCCCCTGAGCCACCAGCCACTCACAGCACCTGGGGCTATTGCCACAGATCTCGATGAACTTGCCCCGTCCAACGTCCCTGCTCACCCGTTAGTGTCAGCGGTGGGATCAGATCTGAGTCCCAGCTGCTAACACAGGCCCATGGCCCAGGTAAGAGCCGCTCTTCCTTGTTTTGGGGCAAAAAGCCAGATACGGGGAGAACGATTCTTCGAATCCCTAAATCACTGAAAGGAGATTAAAGGGTGAGAGTTTCTTACGGGAGCGGACCCAGCTGAGATCAGGGCTCCGTTCTGCCAGGCGCTGCCCAGACACAGGGAGAGACTCTGCCCCAATAAAATCACAATTAAAATAGCTAATAGGTGGGAAAGGAAACTAAGGCATAGGGCAGGGAAGCGACTTGCCCACTGAGGTACAGCAGGTCCATGGCAGACCCTGCAGTAGAAGCCAGGGCCCTGTGTCCCACTGCAGTGCGCTAGCTCAGGCTAGCCTTGACAATACTCTGGGAACTTCCCAAACACAGAGTGAGAGCCAGTCCCTGTGGGACGAGCTCTCAGTGTAAGATATGGGGACTGAACATGGTAGGGTAACATCGCCCTGTGTGCTGTTAAGCAGCGGCCGTGCCCCACCCCAGAGCAGGCTGCATTTCTGTGCTGGTTGAAAAGATCAAGAGCTGGGCAAGCTGTGACGGGGGCTGAGATCATATGGGGGAGACCACGCTAGATTGAACTACTGTTCAGAGAGGCCATGGCATTTGGGTCAGAGCTGGGACTCCTGGGTTCTTTCCCTGGCTCTTGGAGGGGAAGTTTTCAGACACACCCTGGCCCTGAGACGCTCGCTGGCCAGTTGTACCATTACGCAGAGAGATCGTTCTCAGAGCGGTTTGGTAAGAGCAGACGCTGGCCCTGCCCAGGATGTGCTCACAGACACACCGAGAAGGGACCCGATAAACAATGTAGTTATCGGAGAGGAGGCAGCAGAGGCAGTGATGGGGCTGCAGAGCTGCAGGATGGGCCGGGGGGCTGAGTAGGGGGCCCTCTGCTCTTGCAGTCAGTGCTGGCCCCAGTACCCAGGGGGGCACTAGCGGGTGCTGTGCAGCAGGGAGGGTGGGGGGCTCAGTATGGGGCTCTCATCTCCCAATCCGGGATGGTCTCTGCTTGTGGCGCTCTGCTGTTCCCAGCTGAGACACTGAACCCGACCCTGCCCCTTGTGGCTGTTAAACCTCCATGGCTCTTTCCCAAGTCACACCCCAACATGGTAGTGCCTTTCTGCCTCCCCTGCATCTCCACACACGTGTCAGCTCCACACAAGAAGCTTCCTCCGGTCCTGCCCTGAAACTGCCCTCCACGTTGCTGTGAGCTGTCAATCAGCCAGTGCACTCCTCCCCAGATGTGGCTGCATTTCACCCCGAGGCTGTGAGCCCTGCACACACAGCCTGCAAAGCACACAGGGATGGAAATACAACCGACCGTTGCTCCATTGGGCTTTACTGGTTAGGAAATTATTTTATGAGAGGCCTAGGTGTGATACACCGGCTGCGCCGCCGATCCTGCGGCCGGATGATGCTGGGGGCATTGCCCGGCACAGACGAGCTGTGTCCCAGAAATGCTGCAGGTGAATCATTCCCGACCCCTTTCCCCCCCCCAGACCCGCAGAGCGCTGTGTGCCGGACAGAGATGGCCCTTGTGCTGTTCCCTGCCCTTTGCCTGCTGAGTGGTGAGTATTGTCACACAGACCTGGAGATCTTTGCTTCCTGCTGATGGCCAGGCGGTGGAGGGGGGAGGAATCTCCAAATCTCCAATATCCCCTTCCCCAGTTCCCGTGGGAGTCGGCAGGGCTCATTGTCACCCACACGCCAGGGGGAAGGAGCTCAGACAGCCCCACAACACAACATCACCGACTCTGTGTTCAAGCCCCTGATTGCAGGGCCGAGCCCAGCCTGCAGCGCGGGTTGTCAGCTCGCCGAGGCCGGGCACCATCCTGATCCCCAACGATTCGTGTCCCCCACAGGCGCCTACGCCCAGACGTGGGGCGTGACATTCGCTCGAGGGCCCCTTGCTGGATGGGTCGGGTCCTGCGTGACCATCCGCTGCTCCTTCAGATACCCTGCAGGTGAGATTGTCACAGCCGTGATCTGGACACTGGACAGTGATCAAACCGTGTATCACTCGAACAACGATCACATCAACGCTGCCTTTAAGGGGCGCGCCCAGTACCTGGGGGACCTGCAGAACAGCTGCTCCCTGCGGCTGGCCCAGCTGAGCCCCAGCGACAACGGCACCTACCGCTTCCGGTTTGTGACAGTGAGAGATGGCTGGACGACTTATCCTGGACAGCAGCTCAGAGTCTCTGGTAACCAGCTTCCTTCCAGCAGCCTCTCTCTCTCTCTCTCTCTCTCTCTCTCTCTCTCTCTCTCTCTCTCTCTCTCTCTCTCTCTCACACACACACACACACACACACACACACACACACACACACACACACACACACACACACACACACACACACACACACACACACACACACACACACACACACACACACACACACACACACACAGTCTCTCTCTCTCTCTCTCTTCCCCTCCCCCCCATTTCTGCCCTGCTCTGCAGTCCCAGACCTCGGCGCTGCCTTGCTCACATGCTCCTGGGGCACTGGGAGCGTGTTGTCTAGTGGTCACAGCTGGGATCCAGGACTCCTGGGTCCTCTCCCCGGCTCTGGGAGGCAGTGGGGGGCAGTGGTGAGAGCAGGGGGGACCTGTGGCTCAGATCCCCAGGCTGTGCTGGCAGAGCCGTGTCTGTCTAACCCGTGGCCTGTGCTGAAGAGCTGCTGAGACGGACCCTGCAGCCAGCGAGAGGCAGCAGGTGTGAGGGGAATCGGAGGGGGGGGTGTTGGGCCCCCCATAGCGGCTGTGCCCCTCTGGGCAGTCCCAGCGCTCCCCGTGTCTCTAGCTAACATTTGCTCCTCCCCCAGCGCCCCCGAGCCCTCGTTACCCCGGCTGGGCCGTGCCCGCCACCCTGGGGGCTGCTCCCCTCCCGGAGCCAGGCCGTGGCCCCTGGGATCGGGGCCAAGCCAGGGCCCCGCAGGGTTCAACGGCTCCCGACCCCCCTCTCCTCACAGCCTCTCCATGCCAGCCCCACCTGGGGAGCCCAATGGTACCAAGACCCTCCCTCACCTGCTCCGTGCCGGACACCTGCCCCCATCGCCCCTCCTGGTACGACGCAGACGGCGCGCGGCGGAGCCCAGGGCAAACCCCGGCTGGGGAGAAGGCGACTGAGCTGCCGATATCCCCGTCCCGGCTGCCCCCCGGCGTGGCGCTGAGATGCCTGGTGGACGGATACTGGGATGGGTGCGGCTCCGACCAGCCCCAGCCCCCGGGGCCAGGTGAGCCCTGCTTCCAGACATGGCCTGGGCGCAGCGGGGGCTGGGAGTCAGGACGCCTGGGTTCTGCCCGGCTCTGGGAGGGAAGTGGGGTCTAGTGGTTACAGCACAGGATGGGGGTTGGGAGCCAGGACACCTGGGTCCTATTCCCTCAAAATCTGTCCTGTGGCTCTAGCTAATGTTCTTGGGCCCCGCTGACAAACTCTCGCCCTCAGTCGCCCCGAACGTGCCCAGCGTGGAGGTTTTGTGGCCGGGAGGGAAGACGGCGATAAAGGCAGGCGATGGGTTTACGCTGCGCTGCCAGGCTGGTGCCCTGGGGCCCGTAGCCGGGTACGTCTGGTCCCGCGGGGACGTGTGGCTGCCAGGAGCCGGGCAGGATTTCCGCACTGACAAGGCAGACGTCTCTGACGGAGGGAACTACTCATGCGGTGTCTGGGTGTCCGGCCCCGGCTGGGCGTATCTGAGCCTCTCTGCGAGGGAATCGGTCGAAGTTCAGGGTAAGCAGCGAGGGCTGGCGAGAGCTTCCCCCCCCCCAGCCCCCCCTTCCCCCCCCGGCTCCCCACACGGCTTCCTGGAGCAGCCCCACGTCCCCCCGCCTCGTCCCTGCCCGCCTCGTCTGCCGGCCTCGTATTGCACCCCCGCCTCCTAATCACCATGTTTTGTCAACCCCAGCGCGGCCGGCTCTGGGCTTCCCCCAACCTCCATCGCCCCCCCAGCCACCTCCATCGTTCCCCTGGCTGGGTCCATCAGTGACAAATTCAGTTTCTGTCCCGCACACAAGCTTCCCATGGCGCCCACCCACCGTCTGGGCCAGGCCCTTCCCTCCCACCTGCACTGTGCCCCCACCCCTGGGCAATGCACCGCTTCCCCACTCCCTGCCTTGGATCCCCAGCCCCCTCTGGATCAAACCTCCTCCCCCCACCTTGTGCCCCAGGTTCTTCTGGGGGATCCCCTGCCCCTTATCCCCATGTCGCCCTGCCTGTTCTGGCCCCGTGGACCCCCATGAGCCAGGTCATGGCCCTCTCCCTGCCCTAGATCGCTAGCCCATTCTGAATCAGGTCCCCCTGACTCTGTTTTGCTCTGTTCCCACCCCATGTGTCTTGCCCCTCCCCCCCGTGGCCGTGCCCCTCCCCCCGTGGCCGTGCCCCTACAGGCCTCCACATTACAGCCTCGCCTGGCAGCAGCCCGCGGGAAGGGGAATCGGTGACGTTCACGTGCGATCCCACCAGCAGCCTCTCCACCCCCAGCTCCTAGGCCTGGGGCGGCCAGAGGCAGGAGGGATTCCCGTGGAAATCATGCTGGGAAGTGTCACGGCAGAGCCTGCTGCAGAATATCTTTGCCAGGCCTCCAACGGGGTCGGGCTGTCCACATCCCCCCATCACCATCATTGTCTGGGGTCACTGCCAGTGACGTGAAAAGAGACCTACGGGGGGCGGGAGGGGAGAAGGGCAGGGCTGGGGTTGTGCCTTTTGCCGTAAGACCAGGGCGGAAGGGTCGTCGCGGGCAGCGCAGTGGATAAAGACTCGCCATGAGCGCCCAGTCCGGTCCTGGGTGCAGGAACAGGGAATCTGGAATAGAAGCAGAGGTTATTTTCCCTCTGGGTTTGGCCCCGGTGCGACCGCTGCTGGGGTCCTGTGTCCAGGCCTGGGGCCCACAATTGCAGAAGGCGGCTGATCAGCTGGGGAGGGGAGAGAAAAGAGCCAGGAGAATGAGACAATGATTGAAACCTGCCTTTGACTGAGAGACTCCAGAGCTCCGTCTGCTTAGCTTCACTGAGGGAAGGGGACGGGGTGACTTGATCCCCGTCTGTAAGGCCCTACGCAGAGAGCAGGGATTTGAAAATGGGCCCGTCAGCCTAGCTCAGGGTTTTAACCTTTTTTCACTTGTGAACCCCTAAAAAATTGCGAATGGCAGTGCAGCCCCCATGGAAATCTTAGACCCGGTCTGCGGCCCCCAGAGCTCCACAGACGACGGGTTGAGAACAAAGGCCTTAGAGGAACCTCCTCCCTTGGGGCAGCCCCCGTGTGTCCCACTCTGCCTTCAGGGCCAGCCCCGTGGCCTCAGCACCTCTGAGACAGAGCCACTGGTCTCCAGCCCCTTGCTTCACCCTGGGAGCTGTGCCCGGCCAATCCAGCTCGGACAGCTCCTTGCACGCACTCCCGGGAGCCGTGCACCCCAGCCACGCCCGGCAGGGATGCCCGGCAGCCTTTGCCAAGCAGCGTGGTGTTTGTTAACCCCGCCTCGAAAACCCTTAGCTCAGCGCAGAGATGCAGAGGCGAAGACGTCAGACACCCCGGCCAAGGTAAGACAATGCACCCACTGCCCTGCAATTCATCCCATTTCAGGCTCTCTCTGTCCTTCCCTCTGCCCTGGGAGAGGGCAGCCAGCCTCTCCCAGAAGCCAGCCCCTTATCCCTGCCAGTCCCACCTGCATTCTTTGTTCTGGGCCTGCTCTCCGCTCAGCTTTTTCCAGGCCATGGATTAACACTGAGCAATGATCTGGCACCGGGGCTTCCCACTGGTCTCTGTGCTTCCACCCACGCCTCCCACTGCTGCCATGAGCAGGCTTAACCCTTCGGCCTCCACTGGGCAGCGACGCAAAGGGGAGCGGGAAACTGAGGCCCACAAACTTCATGAAAATGTGACCGAACATTCTCACTTGGTCACAGATGGAGAAACGGGGGAATCTCGAGTGGGCGTAGAGAGGCCAGCTGACCTCTGGATTTGGCACTGGTGCGAGCGCTGCTGGAATCCGGGGCCCAGTTCTGGGGTTCCCGATTCCAGACGGGTGCTGATCAATGGGAGTGTGATCAGTGGAGAGTCGCGACCGTGATTAAAGGGTTGGAAAACCTGCCATAGCGTGGGATGCCCCAAGAGCTCCGTCGATTTAGAGAAGGTGAAGCAGTGACTCAATGATCCCTCCTATAAGTCCCTACACAGGGAGCAAATCTTTGATCACGGTCTGCTCGGTCTTTGAACTGAAACCTTTTGGCTTTCACTGGTTTGCCGAAAAGGGCCCGTTTCCCCCAGAGCCCCTCCCTCCAGTTCCAACGGCCTTTGCCTTTTCAACAACCATCATCAGGTGAGGGACCCCACAAGCAGGCAGGGTTCAAGTAAGCGTGTCTATTAACCACACGCAGCGCGCCAGGCTGAGCCACATGCACGCCCGGCTGCTCCAGCTGCCTTCTAAAGCATGCAACACGGTGAGCGCCCCGGAGGGCTCACCACCTATTTAAAGCGACACGGCACCGCAGGCTGGTGCTTGGCACAAACCCAGTTTTTCTCACCCTTTTCACAGCTCCGTTCTCCCTCTGTTTCCAGGTGCCCCGAAAGGTGTGAACATCACGGCTACACCCGGGACTGTGCTGTGCGAAGGGGACCCGGTGAAGTTAAGGTGCCGTTTCAGCCGCAGCGTCCCTGCCACCGTCACCTACACCTGGTACAAGGATAACAGCAGCCTGGGGCTGTCCCAGCCGGAGCTGGCGCTTCAAAACGTGACAGCCACAGACGCTGGGGAATATCGCTGCGAGGTTCACAACCAGATTGGGCTGGGCCGTTCGCCCCCCGTAGTCATCACTGTCCTAGGTAGGTCCGTAAGGTCCCTGATGTCTCAGGGCGGCTGGCACGGCTAAGGTTCAGGCTGGAAAGCCCTGCGCCGCGGCTGTCAGCGCCCGACGCCCGTGACATCAGCCTCCGTCTTCCCTCAGGCTACGGCAGGTGCCAATATCTGAGCCCCGGCCTTGTGGCCGGCATCTCGGTTGCCAGCCTGGTCCTCATTGTCCTCGTTAGCGTGGGGGCTTGTTACCTGCTCAGGAGACGCTGGCGGCAGGCTGCGCAGGGTAAGAGGTGCACTGCTTCAATGGGAATGGGATGTGGCTGGTGCCGGGGACCAGTGAATTGGGGGGGAGGGCAGGGCCGGTGGGAGACCCTTGGGGGGATTCGGAGACTGGGGGCTGGTGTTTGGGGGGGCCAGTGGGAGACCCTTGGGGGGATTCAGGGACAGGGGGGCTGGTGTTTGGGGGGGCTGGTGGGAGACCCTTGGGAGTGTAACAAACTTGGGGTTCATTAAATAACAAAGCAGTGAATGAGAAAGGAATAAAACTTCAATCCCACAAACTGCAGAGAGCTCCGCTGGTGAACTGCTGCACACAGCTCTGTGGTGTCGAGGGTGACGGCTCTCACCGACTCACTCTTAGTGCCGTGCAGTCTGCAAACTTCTGGGTACAGAGACTAATAATCTGTGACTATTAAATACTCCTCGGATTGCCCGGTGAATAAGTCAGTGCCCGACTTCTCCGAAGGCCGTTGTGGATCTGGATGGGGTCGCACTGGCTCTGCCTGTTGGTCTGGCTTGTATTTCAAGCATGAAAAGCAGCGTCCTACCACGTTAGTGATGTTGTGATTGATCCATGGCCCATACAGCACCTCTCGTGCTCATTCTTTGCACGTCTCAAATCCTAACTGACCTCGTGGATCCTCGGTAGCGTTTCTTTTGGGAGACGTGTTGGAATTACAACCTTCCTGCCTTGAAATCCCCCATCTATCACAGGAAGGCCAGGTCTGCAGTTCCAGTCATCTCTGATATTTGGACAGTAACTGCTCATTTCTTCAGGACACCCTTTAACTATCACTTCTTTAAGGATTCCCAATGAGTCCATTTTCTCCGTCTCCTCTCTTATTTCTTGCAGTTTCCTCTTAGCTCTGGGCATTGACTTTACAATCAGATCGACACAGGCCTGCATCTCTGTCTCTAAAGTCTTCTCTGGTTTCGTGGGAGCCACTGCTCTGGAAAGTGCATCTGCTGTGAACATGAATTTACCGGGTGTGCAGGTCACAACCAACTCACACTTTTGCAGCTTTATCATCATTCTGTGCACCCTTATGGTGCAGTCAGTCAGCAGTTTGCTGAATAACGCTGTCAGGGGCTTGTGCTCCGTTTCAGCTCCACTGTCTGACAGTAAATACACTGATCGAATCTCTCACAGGCAAACAAGATTCCTAAAAGCTCCTTCTCCATCTCTGGGTATCTGGTTTCTGCCTCAGTCAGTGATTTGGATGCATATTCCACTGGTTTCCAACACTCTTCGGGCTTCTGTAAAATCTCTGCATCCAGCCCAGACCGTGAAGCATTTGCTGAAATTTTAACAGGCCTTCCTGGTGCATAAAACGTCAACACTGGGTCTTGCATCAGTTGTTGTTTAAACCCTCCCATGATTCCTCCTGTTCCGCACCCGACCCATTCCTTTTATCCTCTAGGAGTTTTCTCAAAGCCGCTGCTTTGGTAATAGACCAGGGGTGAATTTCCCAAGAGAATGAACAATTCACAGGACCCACTGGACATCTTTCCTTGACTGGTGAAGTGGCATCATTTCAATGGCTGAAATCTTCCTCGTCTCAGGTTTTACACTTTCATTGGACAGAACGTTCCCAACCAAAGTCAGTTCGGTGACCCCGAAAACACCTTTCTCCCTCTGTAGTTTGAGGTTTGCAGCTCTCCTTGCATCCAGGACGTGCTGACGTCGACAATCGCGGTCCTCTGCCGTTGAGCCCCAGATGATGATGTCATCCATGGATGTGTCACAGATCTTAGGTATGGTTTTGTGGTACACTGCTGGCGCTGTAGCTCTGCGGGAGGGTAAGCGTCAGAATCTGCACCTTCCAACCGGGGTATTCAATGTGCACAGCTCTGAGCTTCCTTCAGTTCATTGTAGCTGCCAAAAACCTGAGCATGCGTCCGATTTACTGAACATTGAGTGTTTGCACATTGAGCCACAATCTCTTCTCCGGCTGGTGCTGTGACGTGCTCTCTTTGCACAGCCTTGCTGAGGTCTCTGGGATCTAAGCGCACGCGTAGCCGGCCGTTACTTTTCTCCACGATGACTAGGGAGCTCACCCATTCCGCTGGAGCCTCAGTGTTTTGTGTGACTTGCATCATTTCCATCCTTGTCAGCTCAGCCTTGAGTTTGTCACGCAGTGCAAATGGCACCTTTCTAGAGGGACCTGCTTGTTTACCCGGATTGTGTGTTCACCCTGCGAACAACCCAACCCCTGGAACAAGTCACCATATTCCCAAAGAGTGCCTCAGAGCCAGGTTCAGGATGATCTTGTAGTGAGAGCACCCGTTTGACCACGCTGAGTTTCTCACACGCAGCCAGGCCTAAATGTGGCGTCAACCAGACTGTCTTTAACTGAGTGCACTTGACTTTCCTGCTTTTGCAGCATTTTGCAAAATGATTGTTTTCCCCACATTTATGAGTTTCCCAAAGGCAACGCCCTGTTTGGGGCCATCCCGTTATCCACACCTTCCACATAACCGTCTCTGCCCCGTCGTCTTCCCCCTAGCAGTGGTTTTCAGAGCGAGTGGTTGCACTCTTTGGTTTGACCTGTCCTGGCTCTATTCTTTCGTACTTAGTAAGTGGATATCCCCTTCTGAGGAATTTGGCTCTTTGGCCTGTACTTTCACAGCTTCTGCTGCCCTGCATGTCGGGAGAGCTTTATCTAAAGTTAAATCTCGTTCACGGAGCAGCCTCTCTTCACACTTTCTCTTTAATGCTACAAATGATTCTGTCTCTGACCAGAGACTCTGTCAACTCACCAGATTCACAGGTTTTCCTGAGTTTCCTTAATTCTGTGACATATTGCTCTATGGTGTCATCACTTTTTTGCATGCATGTAAAAAAAGCTGTCTCTCAAAGGTCTTTTTCGTTTTTGGCACACAGTGTTCCTCACATTTAGTCAGTATTTTATTTAACTTCAGGCTTTCATCTTCCTCAGACTTAAAGTTGTTATAAATACCCAGCGGCTCCTCCCCAACAACATGCAAAAAAGACAGGTGATTTCACATTCCAGTATAACCTCAAAGCTACGAACGCCTCGGAATGGGGGTTGTTTGTAACTCTGAAATGTTCACAACTCTGCACAAAACGTTCTGGTTCTTCCAGAAGTTTACAGTTGAACATTGACTTAATACAGCTTTGAAACTTTACTATGCAGAAGAAAACTCCTGCTTTCCCTTTCTTATTAGTAGTTGACTTTTAACCCAGTATTGTTCTGTGTTCGCGCTGTGTGTGTGTGTGTCGGCTGCTGCTGACTGCATGCTGCTGGTTCCAAAGGAGATTGACAGCTCAGTTGGTAACACTGGTGGGAACTCTGAGGTTCTGCTATGTCATTTTTCTCCTCTGCCCCTATCTCTGCTAAATCTAATTCAAATCTCCGACTGAATTGGGGTTCTCAGCAGCATCACCCAACACTTGCAGACTGGAAGGAGGTCGCAACACATCCTGTTGGGGCCTTTTTGTTTGTTTTCTGTATTTAGGCCAGTCAAGCTACTATTGTGCTCACCAAATACCCGCAAAAGCTCTGTGCCCTGGGCATTGGTGCTCCTCGGATGCCCCCCTTTGTCTCCGCTTTCAGTTGCAAACACAGGAGTTAACTCCAAAATCCGGGCAGTTTCCTTCCCCTTCAGCACGGCTGCACCATGTAACCGAGGGATCTCGGGTTCATTAAATAACAAAGCAGTGAATGAGGAAGGAATAAAACTTTAATAAAACCAACAGGAGAGCAGCATCCCTGGCGAACTGCTGCACACCCAGCCGTGTTCCCTTCCCAATTTCCACCCCACCCCACCTCCTCCAGGGCACGTCTCCAAATTCCTATGTTCATCCCACTGTCCCTTATGAGGGAGTGTCTCTAAATGATAAACTTCTACAAACGTATTTCTACAGCAGAGGTCCCCAAAGGGGGTGGGGCTTGGCACAGGAGGAGCATTTGGGGAGGGGGACGTGGCGGAGCCCGGGCTGGTTCCCACAGGGGACGGGAAGGAAGCACCACCCAGCCCCGCTCTGACCCCATCTCCTCTCTGGCTCCACTCCTGGCCACAGCCCAGGGCAGCTCCTGGGCCAGCTCCTGGCCCCACCACGGCTTCCAACCTCAGCCCCCCAGCCCCAATAGTGGCCCCTGACCACACCCTGCTGCTGCCCCTGGCTCCCGACAGCAGCTCCCAATGGGGCGCAGACCACGAGGGGTTGGGGGCATGATTGAAAACATTTGGGGACCACAGCTCCTCCAGGAGGGTTCAGAGGGGTGGGAGCTAGTTGTTGGAGGACCCTGGTGGCAGATATATGTGGGACACGGGTGGGCGGCTGGTGGAAGACATATGAGGAGATTTGGGAGATGGGGAAGACATGGGGGAATTGGGGGGTTGGACCAGTGGATATGGGGGAGAGACTGTGGGTGGTTTGGGGAGGTGGAGGCGGGTGGTTCAGGGGGGCTGGTGGGAGATACTCGGGGGAACACAGTGGTGGGGGGCTGGTGAGACACATGGGGTGGTTTGTGGGGGGCTGGTGGGAGACAATTGGAGGAATACGGGGGGTTGGGGCTGGTGGTGTGAGAGGAAACACCTGTGAGTTGGAGGCTGGGGGGGAACATTGGAGACACTTCAGGGGATGGGGCAGTTGGTCTGGGGGGCTGGTGGAGACTCACGGGGGGATTCAAGGGTCTGGTGATTTGGGGGGACCCGGATTTATTAACAGAAACGATTCTTCTCTTTCCCACGAGGTGCTGAGCTTTCCCACAGGGCAGAGGCAGAGCTGACCTATGAGGTGAGCCCAGGGTATCCCCCCGCCACCCCCCATAGCGGGAGGTGGGAGTGGCCCCCCGACCCCGCTGCCCCCTGCTGTCTGGAGTGTGTGTGCGGCTGCAGCCCCCCCGAGTGCAAATCCCTGCCCCCTGCGGGGTGGAATGGGCCCTGTCCGAGTGTGTGTCTCAGACCCTGTCCTGCTACCGGCTCAGAGGAGATTCCCCCAGCCACAGAGTGGCAGCACCGCCCCCCTGGTCCTGGGGGCTGTTGAGCTGGGATCTCACTAGCTCTCCCTGGTGTTGGGCCTACAGGAACTCCAAAGACCGAGCCAGGATATTTACAGTCAGCTGGATTATCCCCAAGCCAGTTCCCGCTGAGCTCTGCCGAAATCCCGACCGGCCGGGTCCCCCTCTGCACTGCCTGGACCTTAAACACAAAGAGGAGCCATTGGACTCAGTGGGGCCAGACCCCAGCTGGCGTTAATCGACCGTCGCTCCACCGGAGAACTCGATCAGGAATAAATAGTTCTGAAACGCAGAGGATTGGGGGTATTTCTTTCTCTATATCAACTGTATAAAAACTGTGGAAACTTGGAGTTAAAGGTGAGACGTGAGCAGCAATTCCCAGGGGACACAGAAGAGGTGCACAAAGGAGATTTGAAATCCCAAAAAGGAGACAGGCAGGAAATTCTAGGGGCAAATTAAAGTTAGGAGAACCGGGCATTTGACAGCACAAATTCCCACCCGTAAGCAGGGTCTGGGCTGCAGCTGGGCCGCCGTGTCCATGACTTTGGCTTTTCACAGCTTCTAGAGGAGGCTGAACGCTGCTGGGGTGTTTGCGGTTCAGATTCAGAGGGGACCGTGGATGGACCTTGGCAGTGCAGAGGGGACAGTGGATGGCCAGGACTTGCAAATGGGGAATCCATTTTGTCTTTCTCGGATTCAGGTCAGCCACCTACCTACCTCTGGATCAATTCATCAGCAACTGAACTGAAGCTCTGAAACAAAGAACTGAGACCCATCCAAGTACTGGATGTGCACCAGAGGGACTATACAAGCCTGCAAACTCCACAATTTGCCTCGAAACCTGATGTCTATGGACTTTCAAATCATTTGTATGTGTCTGATTGCTTTAATTCTTTAACATTTCTCTTCTTGTTTGTTCCTTTCTCTTTATAATAAACCTTTCGTTTTTGTTACTAAAGGATTGGCCGGCAGCTGGTATTTTGGGTAAGATCCAAACTTATATTGATGTCCCGTTGGGTCAGAGCACAGGTTTAAATAACTGGTCTTTCTGGCTGGGGCAGAATGAAGGGGGCTGTGTGACACTTGATAACTGGTGTTGAAAGAGGCTGGGAAGTCTAGCTTCAGTGCCACCCACCAGTGCGATCACAGCCCACCTTGGCTTGAGATCACAGGGGCACAGAAAAACACGTGTGAAGCGATGTCTGCCCCTATGGACAGTAGTTGTGGTGAGTGGTTAGAGCAGAGGACTGAGACCCAGGACTCCTGGGTTTATGCCCTGCTTCGTGCAGCCCCGTTGTGCCGGGTGGTCCCTGCCCGATAGCGCTCCCAGTCTAACACAGCCCTTTTGGGTGCCCTGGGGTGAGAAACTGTGTAGCTCAGGAGAAACAATCAACTGGGGGGGCGCATTTCATAGCCGGTGTTGGCAGAGCTCCCCTTTACCCCCCAACACAGCTCCCTGTGTGCCCCTCTCCCATTTCCCACTCTAGGTCAGGAACTCCCAGCAACCTCTTCCCCCATAGGAGGGTCTCTATGTGCCCCCCATGTCCTCTCCACACCAGGGTCCCCCAATCTAACCCCTAGGCCAGGCCGCCCATTCTTGCCTCCCCGATACCAGGTTCCCCTGCCAGGGGCTCAGTCTGTGCTCTGTCAATCAGTCACACAGTGACACTGCGGCGGGATGGGTCACGTGGTGCTGAGATGCAGCCACCTCTGGGGAGGAGCAGCTGCAGAACAGCCACACAGCAACCCCACATGGGGACGGCTCGCCCAGTGTGGAGATGCAGCCACCTCTGGGGCAGGACAGATGGTAACAGCTGCACAGTGACTGCTCCCCAGCAGGAAAGTGCGGAAACCTCTGGGGTGGAGGAAAGACATAGGACCTAAGACAACAGTTGGAGGAAGGGGAATTGAGAGCAAATCACAGGGGCAAAGGCTGCGTCTTGAGAGCTGTAGCCTGGGATTGCGTCTTTCCCAAGGGGCATAAACCTCAGCAGGTTCCACTGCTCTGCCGCAGGAGCAAAGCAAATGTGGTAGGATTTGAACCTGCAGCTTTGGAGATGGCAGACCTGCTGTGCAGACGCTCAGCCATCCCCTCTGAGCTTCCCCCTTTCAGCTTGGGGGTCGGATGCTTACCCTGGATGGTGACGGGAAGCAAGTGGGCCAGCTCAGCCTGGTTGTGAACCTCACAGAGATATTCCCCAGCGTCTGTGGCTGTCACGCTTTGAAGCGCCAGCTCCGGCTGGGACAGCCCCAGGCTGCTGTTATCCTTGTACCAGGTGTAGGTGACGGCAGCGGGGACGCTGCTGCTGAAACGGCACCTTAACTTCACCGGGTGCCCTTCGCGCAGGACAGTCCCGGGTGTAGCCGTGATGTTCACACCTTTAGGGGCATCTGGAAACAGAGAGAGAAAAATGATCCGTAAACGGGAGAGAGAAATTGGGTCTGCACCATATTGTATGGTCGTGTGCCACTGGGTGGAGTCGCTTTAAATAGGCAGTGAGCCCGCTGGGGCGCTCACCATGTTGTGTGGCTTAAGAAGCAGCCGGAGCTGTCGTGTGTGCGTGTAGCTCAGCCTGGTGTATTGTGTGTGGTTAATAAACATGCTTATTTGAATCCCAACTGGTTGTTGTGGGTCTCTTCAGCCGAGGATTGTTGTGTGGGAGGCAAAAGACACCACAGTGGAACTAGTCGGGAAATGGGGGGCTTTTGCCTGTGGGAAAGTTTGACTTTTGGGCAAAATTCTGAAAAACCAAAACATTTCATTGCAGAATGTCAAGTGGTGCATCATGGGAGATGTAGTTTGGTTGCCTGCTGTTGTCATTCATTTCCAGAGCCTGAGGGAGGACCCCAGCAACCTGAATGGACCAAACCAGGCCCAGCCACTAAGTCTGCCCGGCAACCAAGGAACCGGGCCGTGATAGGACCGCCCGGCGCGCCCAATCAGCGGCAGCGGGGCGGAGCCCCCACAGGAAGGGGCGGTATAAAAGGCCGGCCCCAGGGCTCAATCTGTTAGAGATCTCTGTTGGAGATAGATGTGCTGCTCTGCTGGCAGAGGTCTAGGCCGGAATAGAGCCTGGAGACTGGGTAGGGCTCTCATGGAGCTGGACCAGGCAACCCAGCCAGAGCGACTGGCCCGAGCCACCGGAGCCCTGGGATGGGGCGGAGACCCTGGAGCAACCTGGGTGGAGGATACCCCCTGAGGCTGGACAGGACCTGGAGGAGCTGCCGGAAGCCGAGCCACTCCCTGCGCCCAATGACCTAGAGGAGCTGCCCCTCGAGGAGGTGCTCCCCGCATTGCTGCCTGTAGATGAGGAGGGACTGATGGGCCTACCCTGGACCGAGTACCCCCGTGATACTGAGGAGACAGGTACTGGGCCAGCGGGGAGGAAGTAGCCCAGGGGCAGCCAAAGCCTGTGGCTGAATCTGTGGCCTGGTTGGCGTGTTGCGGTGGGAGCTGTGCCAACATGGTAGCAACCGCTTTTGCCACTGCTAGAGCCCTGGGCTGGGATGCAGTGGAGACGGGTGGGCCTGCGTCCCCCTCCCCTCCCCTTCCCTAGCCACCCCGTCTGAGGGCCGGGGCAATAAACTGAAGGCTAGAGCGATAGACTGCTGGCTCGCCGAAAGCGAACAGTTTCCCCTTGGTTTGGAAGGTGCTGTGGCCTCGTCTGGGGCCAGAGCCCGAGGCAGGACCCCAGCACCCGGGCCAGTAAGGACAGCCCAGTGACAGCCGGGCTTGTGCCCAGCAGGGGTCCCAGCCCAGAGCGCTGGGACGAGGCCTTGCCTGCCAGAAAGCCCCATTCGCCTGGCTGAGCCCAGGGGGGTCTCTGACCTAAGCGTGTCAGAGCGGAGGCTTGGAGCGCCTGTGAGGGAGACAGGTGTTAGCCACCTCCTGTGTGCACAGTACAATCACCTGGCCAGATCCTGCAAGTGGATCTGCGTTCAGCTGCCCCAGCGGTCGAGCAGGTGCTGGGAGTAGGTCCTGTCAAGTTACAGAGCAGTGCGTTCCTTCGTCTTTGCTGAGCTCAGCCGCCAGGAGGGACGCGGGCAGAGCGGGGGTTGTTCCGCTGGGTACAGCTTTCGAGGAGAAGGAATGGACTCTGCCCGAAGATACGGAACCTCTGATTGGGAGCAGAAAACAAAGAAAAACAGTTTGTGTTTCTGGCTTGATTTCTTGGGGGGGGGGGAAGAAAAGCCCTTGGGTGGAGGATTTCTCTGTGGGAGCTTCTGCATACACAGACCTTTGTGTTAGGTGGGAGGAATTTATAGTAGGGAAACCTAAACCCACTAAGAAGCTGGCCAAGAGAGCCCTGTGCTACGGGTGGGAAAAAGCAGCTAGAGAGCTGCAAGCTCACGTTGGGGAGCAAAAGGGTCAAATGACTCAGCTCCAGGGAGAAGTCTCCCAGACGGTCTCCCAAATGGCTAATTAGAAAGCGAAGGCCTACAGAGACCCGGCTCGAGTACAGGTCTTGTACACCAGACGAGGCGTGAGCTCTGGGAAAGAGAATGGGGCCTTTAACCCGCGACACTGATTGATTGATTGGGTGGGCCGTGTCCCCAATCTACATAGCGGCGATTCGGTGTCACTGCTGTGGAATCAAAGAATTCATCATAAAATTGATTGATAGAATGCCTGGTCTGAAACTGGTCATAGAAGGCCTGGTCTGAAGTTGTAGCCTGAAACTGAAATAGAAGGCCCAGGCTAAACCATTAACAGAATGCCTCAACTGAAATTAGGATAAAGATGTTAAAACCCCACAAGAGGCAAGTCTCTGTTATGAGCCTTAAGCCTTATTGAAGTCTGAACTGACTTCACCTGTTTTGGTAAGTACCAGTACCTGCCCCCCTTTGTCTTACTGGCCCCATAGAGACTTACTCCATAGAAATTAGCATTTGAACAGGTATTGTGTCACCACCCATCTTCGGGTGTTAACCAGGGTCCCTGAAAACCTGATTGTATAATCAAGTGACTCATTGGGCGTTCCTGTGAGGGCATCTGGTGTACCCCACTCTGCATTGTGATTGTCTTTCTGTTAAGTATAAACTGTTAATCAAATTCCACTATACGATCAACATGTAAATGAACCTAAGCAACCCCTATATAAGTCTTTTGTATCTGGTAGCCAGGTGAAGTACATTTGCCCAGCATCCAGACATGCTGCTTGACTTCCCTATAGCCACCTGGGTTTTCCCTATGGCTGTAGTATTCCCCATAGCTATGGTTATGTGACTGTGTGTGTGTCACAATTAAAGCTGCACCCGATCCAACTCTAAAATGTAACAGTGTGATTCTTTTCCACGACAATTTGGTGCCGTGACTCGGATCTCCAAGTGCTAGACTTGCCTAGGAAGGACCACGGATCGCTCCACTTCAACCCCTCAGCACCACTCAAAGGTAAGAGACCTTTTAAATCTCTATTTGGGGTCTTGAAGGAGGGCTGTCCATAGGCTTCCTATCTGAGAACAGCCAACTGAGATCCAAACTTTAAGGATCGGGGTAAGCTTTAAATTGTCTGTGTCTATCTGTTTTGTCTGTATGTAACTGAAGTGGTCACCTGGTTTATTGTGGGCTGCAGACATTAGGTCTCCCCCACCTGGTTTATTGTGATACTGGAAAGCGCGCCAGGTACTGTGGGCTGGAGATGCAAGTCTCCACCCCGGCAGGTTTTACTGCGGGTCGAGGACGTTCCCCGTCAGGTACTGCAGGCTGAGGATTTTAGTCCTCCCCTGACAGGTTTACTGCAGGTTTGACGGGCTGAAGGACGCTATTAGATCCACACCCCGGCAGACTGAGGGCTGTGGACACGGTTAGATCCACACCCTGGCAGGTTTAGGTTTTACTGCAGGTTTCATGGGTCCCGGCAGACTACAGGCTAAGGATCATGTCCTCTGCCTGGTAGGTTTTTGATTTCACTGCCAGCTGAAGGTAGAAATCTTCACCTTGGCAGGATTGGGTTCTTCCTTTCCTTCTCTTTTTTATAAACTGAAGCTATATATATCTATATTTTCTTTTCTGCCAGCTAAGGATGGGAATTTTCACCTTAGCAAGTTCAAGTTTCTGTCAGTGGAGGGCTGGTTCTTCCCTGTAGCAGGTTTAAGCATTACACCCAGGAAACATCAGAGGGTGGGAAAGTAATGTGTGGGTATGACCCAAATGATTGTGCTTAGCTAAATGAGCCGTTGACCAGGTCTTGGACTAAGGCAAGTTCTAGCCGCCCTGATTCCACTGCAAGCCTTGTTGGCGCTAACCGGTGTGAGTCAATTGCAAGGGGGCTTGCCTGAACCTAGTGACCCAACGGACAGGCGGAGTGTTTTGCAGCCGAAGAGGCTATCCCTTTCCCCTTCAATTCATGAGCTTCCTTAGATCCATTGTCCAAATGGACTCCTGTGATTTGGAAGACCCCTTCTGTGTCTTGTCTCCTTTCCCAACCCCCTCCCGCTAAATAAGCGTTCCATCATCGGGTTCATTTCACCCCAGCTGCATTGCGGGCTGAATTGAAGTGGTGTGGATCCCTCAATAAGCCATTCCTGTGTGTGTGTGTGTGTGTGTGTGTGTGTGTGATAAAGGGAACAGGACAATCTAGGCAAGTGTCAGCCCCCCCCCCCTCCCCGCCAAAGGGAACCCCAGTGTATTATCTAGTATGTATTAAGCTCCCTGAACTTGCAAGTTTCTAGCAAATTGGCATTCTTACACCAAGAATGACCTGGCCAGGCAATTTCCCGATGTGAAAACACTTGATTTAGATAAGCTAATGCATTTAAGAAAATCGCTAGAGTCTCTTGGATCCAAAGTATCCCAGGCACAATGGGGTGCATTTTTTTGAATTAGTATAATAAAGCTTCAAAAAGTCACAAACTTGAAATCTCAAAGCCTCCCAGTAAAAATTAAAACAGCAACGGAAGGAGGTTTGGGTCTAACATCTGTAAGACCCCTATGAATGTTTGTCTGTCTCTATCTCGGTCTGTGTGTGCCTATCAGAATGTGTGAGTGTGAATGAAGGGACCGATTGAAACATGTGTCTCTGTTGTTGATACAGTATTAATGCTGTTTTCTTGAGTGTTACATTGGTAATACTGTTTCCCTAAGTAAAGAACTATATTAAGGTTGTTACAGTGTTAATACTTTTCCTATTAATACTATTTACTAAGTTTCTGTATTCCCAATAAAGGTGGCTTGTTGCCTTATCCCCTAGAAGAAAAATAGATCCTGTGATATTTGCTATTTGGGTAATATTAAAAATGCAAGGGGAGAACAGTAAGCATGCCATTGTTGTTGTGAATACCGGGGGTGCACACCCAAGGAAACTTTGTCAGTTTCAACAGTGCAAGGAGTCTGTGTGTGTGTGTGGGGGGGCTGTTGAAATCCCTGTTTGTCAGTTTCAGCAGCGCAAGCAGGAGTGCTTGCCTGTTGAATCCCCTACTTGTAAATTTCAACAATGCAGGAGCCTGCCTGCCTACTGAAAAACTTAAAACCAGGCTTAGTAACTGTCCCAGATCAAAAGCACATTAGAAATCCACTGTGCAATTAACAAAGTATTCTTGCAGCCCCAGGCAGCTGCACTGCCAGGGTTGTCACACTTGAATGAGTTTGGGAAGCTGGGTGACATTGTCTTAAGAATTGCCCCAGGGTGCTCCAATGATGTCCTCAAGGGAAGGAAAAGATCATTAAATTTCTAAGGAAAAAAATATGCAAAGGTTCAGAAACCTATGGTAAAAGATAGTTTGATGTGGTGGTCTGATCAAACAAAAGAAAAGCTAGGAAAAAGAGTTGATACTTTACTGTAAAAAGAAAAGCTAGAAAAAGGCAAATCTGAACTATTAATTGAAGAAACTCCAAACTGAGAACAGTGCTTTAAGGGTTAAACTGAAAGAGTGTAACTCCTCTGCACATCACAGTACTGCTACCATGCAACAGGAGGAATACATCGATTTTTAAATGGAAAACAGCTCAGCATGTTCATAAGTATACTCCTCTCAGTACAGAGGAAATAAGGGGCTTATTAAGAATCTCCCAGATATAAAGCCCAAAGACCCAAACTTGATGTTTTGGAAATAAATGTGTGTAAAACAAGATAAGCCTGATGTCAAAAATTGTAAGCAAAAGTGGGAAAAGAGTAAAAGATTAACCCTATAGAAGCTGGAGGAAATGGAACAGTTAAAAGTTGTAAAATGTATTTTAAGCAATAATTCACCACCTCCCCCAAGGGGATAGAAAAAGTATTCTTTTATCTTTCAGGACTAAGGAAAAAAACTGGTACCAGTAAAACAGCTATAGAACAAAACCATGGATCTAGTGTTGTAACAAGGGTTGTGTTGTGTTTTATATTTTGTCTTGTTACTATTATTATTGTGTTTGGTATTGAAGGTACGGCATTAAGCAGAAAGGAATCAGGAAGCACTGTAAATCAATGAAGTTAGTAGGAAGAGATCCTGAAATTAAATGTTTTTGGTACCAATTAAAGAATGTGATTTTAAATTTCAAGTGCCTAAATTCACTAGTAGCCTTGTTACAAAATTCTGATCAGAGGAGCATGCCCACACTTCCTAATTGCAAAAGGAACTGTTGGCACAGGTACCTCAAGTTCTAATTTGTGCAGATCTGCAAGCAGTTTAAGCTGCAGTTTTTTGCCATCCCTAATCTGGCTACTACTTTGTCATGTTTTCCTGCAGCTGCTATCTATTTTACCGTTGTGAAACTCTGTTTGGCTTTCCTATCTAGCCTAATCCCCAATCTAAGCGGATTTTTTGTTGTTGTTGTTTGCCTTCACTTCCTACTATTCGCAAGCAAATAACAAGCCTTTTGAAATGGCAGGGTATGGTAGACAATGAATCTTAAAGTTTGCTTCACTCATAAAATCCCTGCGGAACCTAACCTGAATTCAGTCACTGAGCCGCTTATCTAATCGGCCGAGGCTGTCTACTTTTAAAGGGCAAAACTGAGTATGAAAGGCTTTTCCTTTCAGCCCTAATGCTCTGTAAACTTAGATCTAACCAATTAAAGGTGATGTATACCTTTTTATTCTTCTGTGAAACTAGTACTGCTTAAAATGAATTTGACTGTTTTACAAGAGTGCCTGTACATCCTAATTTGCAGAACCAGTTTCACTGCCAAATGGAATGGGCACAAGGTCATGGTTATTGTGCCTCAAAGTGTCAAATTAGATATTTGCTGGTGGGCAATTCTTGCAATCTATGGAGATAAAGTATGGAAGGTAAGCCCTTACCAAAATTGGCCCTAGGATCCTTTGGGTTACCCTGGGTTATAAGTCAGTGGGATGGGAGAGAGAAAAACTATTGGATACCAGGGGCTGTAGTGCATGAACCCCCATAAATGGGTCTGCCTATCCATACCTTCCTCCATAGAAACATGCAACAGAACTGCCATAGTGGGAACATGTATTTGGAATAATTTAGAAAAATGACACACAAGTCCTATACAAAGTCTACACTGTTATATTGTAATACCTTGCATACCTTGCCCGTGCAACTCACTCCGTGACTCACACGAGCAAAGGGGGGATGTCAGATGTTATCGTGATTTCATGATTTTTGGTGGTTTGATTTTTTATTTTTGTGTCATCATGATTTTGATTTGATCATGATTGAGTTGCCCCAAATTTTATTTTATGGTTGCCCTGAATTTTGGGTTGCCCCAAATTTTATTCCCTTTGTGAGCTTCACCCCCTCCATGGGGACCCTTTGTAAACTTGCAAATGGATTTTGTCCAAATGCCTATTTTGAATGTGTTAGTCATCATTGATATGTTTTCAGTATGGGTAAAAGCATATCCTTGTAAGCAAGCAGATGTGAGTAGCTGTTGCCAAGAAACTATTGAAAGAATTTATACCTTGGTTTGGGTTACCCCTCATCCTGGACAGTGATAAAGGGACCTATTCCAAAGAACAAGTCATTCAAAACCTATGTGCAGAAACCAGCTTAAAGTGGCCAAATGGCTTACCCATGCCTCTCATGTATCTTAGTCCATGTTTTCTGTTGACAGTATTTCTATCTCCACATGAGATCCTTATGGCCAGATCCATGAGATGACCACTAGATTCACAAGGATTGGATCTGCACTTAACTGATGATGTGATACTGAACTATTGTAAACTATTAATGAAGTGTGTCAAGTCTATCTACTCACAGGTTCAAGAAGCCCTTCCAGCACCTGCAACAGAACTGTACCATTCCCTCCAATCTGGCAATTGTGTCCCTGTAAAAGTCCACCAACAACAGAATGTGTTGCAACTTCGGTGGAAAGGACCTTATTTAGTGCTGCTAACCACTAACACTGCGGTGCAATGTCAAAGATACCTTAACTGGATTCATGCTTCAATTGTAAGCAGCCTCTACCGCCAAAAGAAGAAAACAACCAAGAAACCCAGCAATTAATGGACATTTTTGTTTCACTGTGAAAGTTCAACCCCCCCAAGAAGACCTTACATTCTAACTGCCTTAACTGCCTGCTAATCTCGTTTGATGTAATGCAACCTGAATATGTACATAGTTCTAATGTTCTGCCTTATAATAATGTATAACCATGCATTCTCCCAGTCTCTCCTCGAAAACCATGCCTGTAGTTTTGGGTATGATTGTCCAAGCAGACAACCGCCTCCCTTGCCTCCCCGTAGCATGCCCAGTGGATAAGGCATCGGACCAACCTGAAGCCTGGGCCTCCTGGACCTATGCCCCACTGGACAGTGTGCGGGAAGGGTAAGTGCCTGGACCACTCTTTAGATGAGAGTGAGGGGGTGTGGAAGTACAATTTATAGCAGGACAAGTGCTTGAACCTGAACTACAGAAAATGGCTTTGTGGAACAGGCAAACCTAAGTGTGCTTAGCAAAAGTTTTGTTTCAATATTGTTGTAATTCCCCCCCAGTAGTAATGGATAAGAGAGGCCACAGATGCTTATGCCCTTTCAAATCAGAGTCTTTTTTTTATGTTGTACTGGAAGTACAAAAGGGAGGATTGTGGAATCAAAGAATTCATCATAAAATTGATTAATAGAATGCCTGGTCTGAAACTGGTCATAGAAGGCCTGGCCTGAAGTTGTAGCCTGAAACTGAAATAGAAGCCCCAGGCTAAACCATTAACAGAATGCCTCAACTGAAATTAGGATAAAGATGTTAAAACCCCACAAGAGGCAAGTCTCTGTTATGAGCCTTAAGCCTTATTGAAGTCTGAACTGACTTCACCTGTTTTGATAAGTACCAGTACCTGCCCCCCTTTGTCTTACTGGCCCCATAGAGACTTACTTCATACAAATTAGCATTTGAACAAGGATTGTGTCACCACCCATCTTCGGGTGTTAGCCAGGGTCCCTGAAAACCTGATTGTATAATCAAGTGACTCATTGGGCATTCCTGTGAGGGCATCTGGTGTACCCCACTCTGCATTGTGATTGTCTTTCTGTTAAGTATAAACTGTTAATCAAATTCCACTATACGATCAACATGTAAATGAACCTAAGCAACCCCTATATAAGTCTTTTGTATCTGGTAGCCAGGTGAAGTACATTTGCCCAGCATCCAGACATGCTGCTTGACTTCCCTATAGCCACCTGGGTTTTCCCTATGGCTACAGCATTCCCCATAGCTATGGTTATGTGACTGTGTGTGTGTCACAATTAAAGCTGCACCCGATCCAACTCTAAAATGTAGCAGTGTGATTCTTTTCCATGACACTGCCCAGGGAGTGCATGTCGGTGGAGCAGTTTTACGTGATGCCCCTGCAGTGCAAACGGGGCCACACCCGACAATTTGGAAGAACTACAGAACATTTACAAGTTCCACGTCCCAGGAGCCGGTGCCAGCGGGAGGTTCTGTTCCGACCGGCAGTGGGCTCAGGAGAGGCCAGGAAAGTCCAGCCTGAGGAAGAAAGTGTTATTCAGGCTGGCGGGGGCCATGCGGCTGGACGCAGCTGAATTTCGGGAAGCGCTCGGACAAGGTCAGTTGCCGACCCTAAGGGTAACTTTGGGGCCCATCGACCCAGCAATTACTCCGCTGGGCATGATGGGAGAAAGGATTAGGGTGGCATAGGACCTTCGGAGGGAGGCTCTCCCAGGATCAAGGAAAAAGGTGTCCGCGGTGAGCATCAGGGAGCGGTTTCATGCTGGGAAGAAAAAGGTAAGTCTTGGAGAAGGGCAGCCCAGAGGACAGATGGCAGACGTCTACACAGCCGCTGTCAGAACGGCAGCAATGAGGGAATGCTGTGTGGACGCAGCTCCTGAAGTACGAGGCCCAGGGAGCCGTCCATGGATTTAGAACCAAGCGAGCTACTCAAGAGGCTGGCGCTGCATGAGGGGAACTAGCAAACAGCGGCAGCTCTTTCAGGGCAGAGAGAAGATCTTTTGTGAAGGGGCCGAGCTTCCCCTGCCCTAGAGACTATTGCACCAGTGAATCAGGATCACTGGCGGAGGCTGACTGTGAGAGCGCTAGTATTGGGGACGTTCGGGGAAGATAAAACAGGACCTCTTACTGGACACCGGCGCCGAGGTGTCCTATCTATGCGCCAGACACAGCCCAGCAGCTAAGGAATTGCCCATTGAGGCATGGCAGACATTAGAAGGTTTCAATGGGGAAGATAGTTCAACTCCCTTCACGTATCCCACTGAACGTCAGCTCTAGGCGGGGTTGGAATATTCGGGGTTGAGGCTCTACAAAGCACTGGAGCCGTGACTGATCTCCTGAAGAGAGTGGTTCTTTCTCAAGGAATCGATACAGAGACTCATGCAATAGCAGCCTCTCACCGAGTGGCGGCAGTAAAGGCACGCTGGAGTGTGGACCTGCCGGAGCAGGAGCCAGATGTTACGCAAGTGGCTAAACTGTT